>NW_021635769.1:0-50516 GCF_004799145.2 Neltuma alba
GTAATTATTTTTCTTTCTTAGGATCTCATTGTAATTCTTCCAAAGTTATGAGTCCTCTCCTTAGAGTTTAATAGTTGTAATTGTTATTTGCAATTTTTGGACTACTAATTTACAAGTAAGATTCATCCATTTGTAAAGAAAGTGGACTGCTTAACTTCTCCAATATTAATTCTGATTTTATGAGTTTGATCTTTTTATTTCCAGATTTGCGTCCTTGTAATCATTAATTTGCAAGCGAGGTTCATCATATTACTTGAAGGATATACTAATACACTATTTGAGTGAAATCAATAAATGATTTTTTAGTTTTTAAATAAGATTAATTCAATCTTTTGATCCCTGGCCTATGGCCTATCTCAAGTTTGAACTCCGTCCTCAGAGCTTTCTTTTTTTTTAATGTATAATTTACATACTCGTTATATTATACCATACACAGGGAGTTTAAACTCACATTAATTTATCTAACATTAAAAAAAAGCATAAGAGACGTGTTAATTGATGTTATTTGTTTAATAAGACCCCGACATTTAGTCAAGTCTAGGGTGAAATAAATATACAAGTGACCCATATATGTGAAATCCACGTGTGTGTGTGTGTGTTACTCTTTTGAATTGAACTATGTTGTGTACAACTTTGGAAAGTCTTCATTTTAACAGGAAGCTAGGACATATTTCTTGGAGATTTGAGGTTATTTGTTTTATTAAAGCCATTTACATTAACAACACAACACTTGTAGGAAAACTTTACACGCACACACAGATAATATATATATATATATACACACACACATATATATATGTGGATATGGATATTGCTCTCATATTCAGCCACCTTTCCAGGGTCTTCTAGAGGGGCCAATATCTCTTGTATTTGTCTTTGTCTATTTATAATACAATTTTCTAAATCTTGTTAAATAACGATGATATAAACATACTACATCCTGTCTAAATCCTTCTTATATATAAGATTTTGTTTGTAGATTACAAACGAGGTCTTATAATTAGGATCGGAGTGGTAATATATTTTTTATATGGACAAAACTTATATCCAGTGCGTTATATCCAGTTTTGTCCTGTTCCCCAATCAACAACCTGACATTTGGATTAGATTTAATTCACTTTGACGCCGTCAATGGCCGTTTCTGTATAAAGGGCTAGTTAGTTGATATATTTTGCCCTCCTCCATTCATCTTCATTTAGATATAATTTCTTCTCCTTCACCTTGTCAATAGTCGATTTCTCCAAAAAGCAAAAAATTTCGACAAAGCAAAACCATTGAACCACAGTAAGAAGCCAATACTAGCATTTTGGGGTATCTATTGTGAAATAAAAAAAGAAAAGTTATGAAGGATTAAAAAATCAATCCATGAACAAACAATTCTGAATTACTATTGAAAACTGTAGCCTTTAGATCAACTTCGTCTATCCACACGAATGGGTTTCAAAAAAAGTTTCATAGAACATGCTCGTTCTACACTTGAAACGGGGATTTTATTGGGATTGACTCTTCAGATGAAGTTTTTTGGTCCAAATATGCTCAGTCGTCTCTGAATCTCGCCTTCTTCCAACTCCTGATGAGATCAAAGAGAAGAAGACAATGGGCTATTCGCAGAAACAGGAGACGGCGAATTGCGCAAGAGACATGTTCGCTTTCGCTGCACAGTTAACTTCGTTGATGATGGGTTGCCAAACGGCGTTAAATGACCAAGCGAGATGGCAGGTGAGGTGTAAAAGTCCACATGTCAGGTGTTGATTGGGGAACAGGACACACTGGATATAACGTACTGGATATAAGTTTTGTCCTTTTTATATCTTATTGTCAATCATAGATGTTTTTTCCATGATAAAATGAATTCCTTTCCCATAATGCTTCCAATTTCCCTGATTGAAAAAAAGGATTGGCTATTAATTAAGGGATTTGGAATTTGAAGAACATGAGTGATTGACATTGTTAAGCTATCTCAATATTTTTCTTTCTTTCTTTGCTTTTTTTTTTTCCCGGTTCAGCGAGATATCTCATATTGATAACATGCTACTATTAACCTCCCCTTTATTTACATATCTTATTCTATTTTTAAAACTTCTACAAACATCTTTAAAACCGAAAAGTTACATTGTAATTCAGATATAACTTATTTTCCTCATTTATTTTACGCAGAAGAAATAAGGAAGTATCAAATATTCAAAGTATAATTTTTCGACAAAAATAGAAAAAGTCAAATATTATCAATATATACATATATAATTACCAGGAAACTACATATTTGATAAATCATAATTGACGTATATGGCTCCCATGTTCCGTGTGATGTGCATAACTCGGTCTATAATTAACGTCTAATATAATACACATACATATAAATTTCACTGACCAACTTCAGGACATATTTTTTCTTATATCTATATATATATATATATATATATATATATTATCATCTGATATCCGGCGAATAATCCAGTTTGAGGTTCGTGACTTCTCTTCTTTACAGAGGTGTTTTCTCTGAGATTTGAACTCGAGAGCTAAAAGAATTTAACGGAACCTTAAATCACCAGACCAACTCTTTGCTGGTAAACATGGGAGACCTCTTTTTTGTTTTTTTTCCCCATAGCAGTTATTTAATATAATATGGTTTTTTGAGCTAATATTGCTGCTAATCTGTCCAGGATTTTTTTTCCCTTTGTGAGTGAACAAGCTTCCAAGAAGATATCAAGTAAAATGCGTTCTTTTTTGGTATGCAGGAAAAATGCATTTGGGTCCTTATCAGATAGCTCAGACCAGCGATGAAAGTCTGAATTGGGCTAGTGAGGTTAAACTGAAACCCAATCAATATGCCGTCGAAAAACCCAATCAAATGATCCTATTAGGCTCCCCCCCCCCCCCCCCCAGTAGTATCCTCTTAAATTTTTAATCCAACCATTTTAATACTACTTCCGCTCCTTAATATAAAACTTATTTAATTTTTATTTTAATCTTAATTATAAGATCTCAATCTATTTTAATTCTCATATTTATGTACTTTTTTTCCAAAGTAGTCCCTTTAATAACGGTAGTTGTAATTAATAAATTTAATTAGTAAGGATATTTCAGGAAAGATAACACATATTTATTACAAATAACTAACTTAGCTTATTTCCTTAATCTCTCAAATTAGTCAACTAGCTCTTATAATTATAATTAGGACCGGAGGTAGTATTTGTTTATAAAAATAACCTTAATCGCCTTTGAAGTTAGAGTCTGCTGGTTGGCCCAAAAAAAAAAAAACAAGAAGTTAGAAACTGGTAATAAATAATAAATTGTTATGAATATAATAATATCTTTGTGGATGTTCATATATCTCTCATTATCTCTTTTGTCTCTTATAATTTCTAATATCTTCTCTTATCTCTATATCCTATAATTATATCCTATTATTATGCAATCTGTAGATTTTGTCAAAGATATAAGGGTGTGTCTATAAATAAAGGCCATGTATCATTTATTCAACACCTTGAATGGAATGAAAAATATTCCTATATTCTATTCTCCCTTATTCTCTTCTCTTATTCTCTACTCTTTCTTTAGTTTTATAACACATTATTGGCGCAAAGCTCTGATCAAGGTACATGTGATATGCCTTTCATCTACAGCATAACTTTAGAGCATCACCTTTATGATTTTTTGTTCTAGAGTATCATTTGCTCTATTCGAATGAAAATATCTCGTATATATAGTGTTTCAAAGTATTCATATTTGTAATTGATCTTCTAAGATAATATGAGCCATTATATAGAATTAAAAAGATTTTTTACTATTGCTTTATTCACTAGGTTCCATGGCTAATATTATTGAAGATTTCACTTTACATTTTAGCGCTACAATTTAATTTTGATATGAATATTATACTTTTCAAACTAATTGTGATGGGAGGAATTTTTTTTTCTTTATTCCTTAATAACCTGACATCACTATTTCAATGGAAC
The DNA here is from genome assembly GCF_004799145.2 of Neltuma alba. Lineage (NCBI taxonomy): Eukaryota > Viridiplantae > Streptophyta > Magnoliopsida > Fabales > Fabaceae > Neltuma > Neltuma alba. The sequence goes on from NW_021635769.1 coordinate 3,960, forward strand.
CTGAAGTTTCAATCAATACTTGCAATCTCCCTATAACTTTGATTTTCCATCTCCTTGGAGATTAAATCACCAAAAGCCATATAACTTTGATTTTTCATTCTTTTCAAATTAAATGGCTAGAAGCCATATAGTTCTAATTTTCTATGTATGGTTAGAAGCCATACAATTTTGATTTTTTATCTTATGACTACAAGCCATATATACATGTGCCTGTGTGGCAGGGCTTAAATTGGCCCATAAGCCACTTATTTTAGGCAAAAACCCGATTGGAAAATCATATCATGTTTGAGAAGGCTTATATGCAATTGTGCTTGTCTTTGATAAGCTATCTGACTATACATTTCAAATTAAGCTTCTAGTAGGAGTTTATTTGAAGAGCTTATTTTGGACCGTTAGTGGTGTGACAGAAATCATTCCCTTTTTATTTTTCTCTCTTCCATTAATCTATTGCCATTTGAAGGAAAAGTAAGGGGGAGCGAATTATCATGTCTACTGCTCAAAATCTCTCACCCAACTTTTTGTGTTTCACTTTAAATGTTTAAAATATTTTGTATGATTTTTCTAAACTTTAAAATTTAATTCACTCATTAAATTTCACTTCTTCATATTAAGTTAATTTAAATTCATTGTATTATGTAAAATCATTTTTTAATAATGTTTCATTATTTATTAAAACTTATGCCCATTTTCGTAATTATACAAATAGACTTACTTTTACTCAATTATAATTCAAACAACCTTTTACGAATATCATTTTTACAAACTAACTTTTTTAAACTCCAATTCAAACACAATTCATTTTACCAAATTTAATTTTTACCCAATCTTACATTTCTAAAAGTCAAATTGGAAATAAGCTACTTTTTTTTGCCGCCAATCCAAGCAGACCCTCTATGATTTTCTATGACTTGAAGCCATATATATTTAATTTTTTATCGTATTAAATAACCAGAAGTCATATAGATATGATTTTCTATCTTATGGTTAGAAGCCATGTATATTTGACTTTTATTTATCCTATTAAATTGCTAGAAGCCATATAACATTGATCTTCGATCTTATGGCTAAAAGTCATATGTATATTTGATTTTTTATCTTATTAAATGGCTAGAAGCCATATAATTTTAACTTTCTAACTTATTGCCAAAAGCCAAATATCTTTGATTTTTATTTTATCTTGAGATTAAATGACTATAAGCCATATAATTTTGACTTTTTGGTCGGAAGCCATATATCTTTATTTTTTTTAAATTAAATGGCTTGAATCCATATAGTTTTGATTCTCTGGAAGATCATTATATGATTTGTTTATAAAAAAAATTATAATAATTAGAATTTTTGTTTGAAAGCTATAAATAATCAATCCCACAAGACTAATGGCTCAAATATCTTTTATTATGAGAAACTATTAACTATATAGTGAAGGATGTGTTGGTGTAAGAGTTTATGTTTTCTCATTATTTCATGTTACATTTATATTTTACATTTTATTAATTTAAATATTAAATTTTATTCTTATTTTATTCTCATTATATTTTTGACATTAAATTTGATATCTATTAATATTATAATTTCATATTATTAAATGGCTAACAACCATTACACTCATGTTATTGAATGACATCAAAAGAATAACTTGTGACGCTTTGATAACTTGATTATAAATATTAAAGCCTTGAAGGCTTATGGTTCAAATTTAAATATTGAATTTTGAAAGATATATTTACTATATAAAGTCTTAGAGACTAGTGATTTATAAATAGTTCTGAAAGCTTATGATTCAAATCTTTGTAACTATGTAGTTTGATTTTAGTCTTTATAGATCTCTTTATATTTCTATTTAATTTATAAATTCATAAAAACAGGTTTTGAAATGTTACAAAAAATGCATAAAAGGAATAATATTTTTTAATAACAAAATATTGAAAAAATATTTATGTGGTGGAAAATTTTAAAACATTTCATATTTAAAAAAAAGCATAAAAGAAGTAAAGTATATCATATGGTGAAATAACAATGGCTAAGGTATACATTTGGTTCTTTAACTTTATATAAGGTCTTGGTTTGGTCCCTTAACTTTAAAAAGTATACTTTTATTCATTTAACCCTAAAATTGTTAGTCTTATATGATAATTTTTTGTAATAGTCATGGTTATTTTGAATATTAAACTTAATATATTAGCATTTAGTAATGTTTTATTAGCATTTAAAAGCTCAATATCATCATTTTTTGTTAACAATTTTAGGGTTAGAGGACTAACTAAAAGTCTACTTTAACCAATAACAATATATGATAGTTCCTAAAGAATTATATATGACATTTTCTAAAGAACTATACATGGCATTTTTTTGAAGAACTGCATGTAACACAAAAAAGGGTATGGTTCCAGAAGAACTACTAAAAAAATTGACAAAATTCCTAAAGAACTAGTAACAAAATCGATAAAGTTCTTGAAAAACCAATGTAATTCCTCCCCCTCAAGCGCCTTTTTTGTGGGTAGAAAAATAATTGATAATGAAAATTATAACTCATAGATAAATATATATATATATATATATATATCGAAACCTCTGTTCATACAAGGGTCTTAAGGTGATATCTCAATTGAATTGAAATTCACGATTATATGCAAATCAGGAAACACTTGGATTTCTAAATTAAAGATATCTTATTAACTTATTATATGCTATTTACTTTATTTGGAATATAGAAATAAGAAAAATATATTTATATGACACACACTTGAGGGGGAAATTGTTGGAATGCAAGCGTGAATCATGTTGAATGGAATTTATTATCATTAATATTCATGTCATTTCTTATATCTTATATTCCCTTTGAAAAAAGCTCAAGAAGAATTAGTGGCATTTGACTCTCCATAAGCGCACAAGCTTCTACCATTGAGTAAAAAATAAAAAATAAGGCTTTAGAAGAACTATATCATGATTTATTATCCTAAAAATAAAATTTATGATAGATAACATATTTTTTGGGAAATATTAAAGTAAAAAATGAATAATATAACATGGTAACAAGAAGTTTACTAATAATTAAGAATCATTTTACAATAAATCAGAAGTTTATACATTTATAGTTTAGCATGACCAGTTAGATTATCCCAAATTATAATGATACAAAATATCATGAAAAATATACATTGACATTCATTAAAGAACTAGAAGATTCTTTATAAATGGTACATGATTAAAAAATTATTATGTGATGCTTGTTCTAAAAAAAATTAAATAAGAGAACATTACCAGTCATACTTGAAAATAGATTCGTGTACATTTATAATGTATCAAGTTTATATATATGAAACTATCTAGACACCATGTGAACCAAATTAATATCTAATAAATGAGAGATGAATCTATAAAATGGTCATATGTGCGTTCATGATCAACTTGCGACTGAAAGTTTGTAAATATGTTTAGATAATTACATTGAATGCATAAGTATCAAATTATGCAACCCTAATTGCTAGTGATTGTTTTTCAAGTTGTCAATAATTATATGTTTAGCAAAAGCCTCCATAAGTATTTAGATAAAAGTTTATGAAACAAACTTCCCATTGGGATAATTGATTTTATATATTTCTGCACATAAATGCATTAAGCCAATAATGTATTATCGATTCTCCTGTTATAATTGACTTTGGGTCAGGAGCCACACATTTTTCATTTTAAAATATGCAATATTTATTATTCCACCATAATAATACACACAGATGGATATTAAAAGAAAGTTAGGATCAATATTGGATAAGAATTTCATTCTTCTTGTTTATCCCTAAATGAAACAAAATAATGTTTCTAAAAAAAACTTGTAGATTTAGGAAACTTATACTGAATGTTCCCAACATGAGGGGAAATACATAGCTAGAAAAAAGAACACATAGAATACATTTTTACTATTAAGTATAGATTCTCAAATATAGTAGTATGAACTACAACACTACAAAAAAACATTGAATCATTGACGGAATTTATTCTGTCGGAAAACCGTGGCAATTCCGTTAGAAATATTATCGACGGAATTTGCCACGGAATTGCGACGGCCGGAAATTAACGTCCATTGGTAAATTAATTTTCCGATAGAATTAGCCACTGAAATATTCCTCCAGTAATTTCCGTTACAATTCCGTTGAAAATTCTGTCAGTAAATTTACCCACGGAAGTTTCAGCAGATTTTTAACAGAAATTGCTAACAGAATGTTGTTCGTGGCTAACTCTGTCCGAAAAGTGAATTTCTTTTCCCCAAAATTTTATATCTTTATTCTTATAAAATGTAGTCATTCTATTTTCTATGAGGTGAAAGACTACATTATGTAATAAAGAAGCAAATAAAAACTTAGTAGAGAGACATAGTTAAATCCTAGAAGTACGAGTGAATTATAATAATTCGATCTATGCATTTGGTTTCCTTAAGTATGAAAAAGTAAAAATTACTTTTTGAGTTATTGATTGATTGTGACTATTTCAAATTAACTGAATATTATTGATCATAATATAGAAGAATAAATATTAGAGACAAAATTGAATTTTACTAATCTTGAGAGAATATCATATGAAGAACATAATGGATGCAAAACAAATATTTACATCGAATGATGTATAACAATATTGGTAACTTAATAAAAACTTAGTAGAGAGACATAGTGAAATCCTAGAAGTACGAGTGAATTATAATAATTCGATCTAAGCATTTGGTTGCCTTAAGTATGAAAAAGTAAAAATTACTTTTTGAGTTATTGATTGATTGTGACTATTTCAAATTAACTGAATATTATTGATCATAATATAGAAGAATAAATATTAGAGACAAAATTGAATTTTACTAATTTTGAGAGAATATCATATGAAGAACATAATGGTTGCAAAACAAATATTTACATTGAATGATGTATAGCAATATTATTAACTTATTAGTATTGAGTTTCATAAAACTGTAGAGAAAAACAAAATTCTCCAACCAAATATTTAACATACTTATGTTTTGGGGATTTAGACTCGACAATTTTGATTAAAAAATTATAAGTCCAGTTAATTAAACAAAATGCTTGTTAATTTGATTGTACATGATAGTGATTTATGGCAATCCTTATTAAAATATGAGAGATGTATGAATCTTAAGTATCATCTCTTGTAATTTATTCATCTCTTGTAATTTTACTCCACAACTTCATGTAATTAGATATTGTCAATATTATACTATATATAAATATATGATCTATTTTTAAAAATAGATGGACATTTTTAAACTAAAAAATATCAAATCATTTCAAATGATACAAAAAAATAAACAAACTGGTATTTGATAGATCATAGTTTAGAAAATTAATATTAACAATTGTTTATAAATAATACAATTTGAAGGTTTTACTATAGCATAAAAACATATATTTAATGAATTACTAATAAATAAAAATTAGAATCTTATGTAAATAAAAATATAAATATGAAAAGAGCTTATTCTTTTTTCCCTTTTTTTTTAAAGTTAGTCCACCATATCTAATAGCCAAAGTACATTTTTAATACAAAATAATATAAATCAAATTATACCAACAAAATATATCAACATTAATATCAAGTTGGCCAGACACAGACTGAAAAAAAGTTGGCCAAATGTTATAATATTGTTCCAAATATGATATTATTGTTCTTGTGTATGAAAAGTAGCAAGACTTAAATTTAAACTTATAATTTATAAAATGTAATTTTGATAATTTTTTTGTTTGAAGATACCATATTTCATTTATTAGAAGGCTAAATTTATTCTCCCTCAAAAGATTTTTACCTTTCCTCCATTAACCCATTTAATTTGAGACTTTATTTTTGCAAAAAATTTTAACTTTTCTCTTCTCTTTCTTCAGACGATTAACCCTCCTTCTGCAATACTGATAAAACTATATTTTACCTTGTTATTTTATTAAAAAAAAATTAGAAAGAAGGACCTAAAAAATAATATTTATTGGGAATAATCTCAATAAATATGATTGTTTACAGGCACCAAATATCAAAATATAAATTTAAAAATACTAAATTATTCCTAATTAAATCCCTGCATTTCCTCTTATCATACCTCCATTTAATATATTTTCTATAATCTTTTTAATTTATACTAAAATTCTTTATAGTTTGTTTTCATCAATATTGAAAAAAAAATTCAAATCAAATAAAAAATATTTATTATTAATAAAAGATATTTTATATAACTAAACAAACAATTAAACGAAATTATTCGTGCACATGAATAATGCTAGCAATAGTTAATTTTCATTTTTGCCTTCGTGCGGCTTTTAATTGGACTTTATTCTTTCTTTAAATATTTATTTCTTTTTTTTATAAATCATTGCTATGTATATTTTTTATAAATATATTTAAATGTAAAAAAACATATTTTAATTTATTTTAATAAATACAATTGAAAATTTTATAAATATTTTTCTTAAATTGTTATGAACTTCAGTTTCTTAAAATATTAAATGCTTAGACATACAATAGTATTCAGATTTATTTTTATATCTGAAATTTTCCATTCTCTTAATTTTAATAACTTCTATTTTTATTATGATTTACTTTAAACGACATATCCAAATAAAAAAAACAAAATTCTGAAAAATGATTATGGAGAAGAAAATTAAAACCATGAAAATTTTTATGAGTATCGTTAATCAATTTGATTTTTATATTATTTGGATTTCACCCCATACCTACCTCAAAGATGATATGCAACGAATTTTTTTGGTGAAATATAAAAAGGTGGAAAAAGTTAAAAAAAAAAAAACAAAGAAAGTTAGTGAAAACCAAAACTGCAGCGTTTGGATGAGCCAGGGTACCATTTTTTGAATCACTTCTTCTTCTTCTTCAGCACGACTGCTAAGGCTATAACGACGGCTTCTTCCTCTGGAATCCTAGCCAGCAGCACACCATTGTCCAGTTCCTTCTCCACTGACCGTCGAGCTCATCCATATTGTTCATCACCGTCGTCGGCCTCTCCCTTCTCCTCCACAGTCGCCACCAATGTTCACATTCCCTTCATCCACCAACACTATTGACGCCGTCGATGTCCTCTTCGCCGAACTAGATAGTGCCGTCCACCTGAGAACCAAAAGCTGTGACTTCTTCCTCCATCAAGCTTTGACGGTGACGGCATCCTCCATTATCACCGTCGAGTTTGACGTCCTCCAGTACTTCACCGTGGTCACAGTTCATGCTTCAATCTCTGGTGAACAGCGTTTTGCTTGTCGTTGCAACCATTGTCCCTTTCAGTTAAGTTATATATATGGTTTTTGGTCCACTAATCTTGCTTCTTCATTCAATCTGTAATAATTTCATATCTGTAATAATTTCAAACCTTTTTTTCTTTTGCTATGCTATACTGGGTGGATGAGAGTTGAGGACAAATTTTCTTGTTGGTTGTCGGAGTTTTAATCTACAGTAGCTGCGGGACCTTTTCTTGCTCCAAGACCAGCAATTCTCTTCTTGTCACAACTTTTGTCCTATAAGGTAAGTTATACAATTTTCGGTCCTATTTTGCTGACTACATTGGCTCTGTTTTGCTGAATGTTGTGGCGTGCAATTTTAGAAAGAAATTCTAAAACGTATTGGGCTGAACCCCCAATGCAAGTAGGTAAATTCTTCATTGAGAGATTAGCTAATAGACAAACTAAACGACAATATTCATTTATCAAATTTTTGACCCCACATCCCTTGTAGCTGTTCTGTGATTAAAAAATATATATAGAATTCAAACTAATATGAAATACTAAACAATGTGACCTCTGCATTTTTCAAGTTCATCCCTTGTAGCATATTGTCTTGTTTTTATAGAGTTGCACAAAACAGTATCAAATCTTTCTTACTAATTAAAATAACTCAATGAAAGGGAGAACAAAAATGATAATATTTCCTTTCTTTTTTTGTTAAAGGCAGATCATTGATGGTCCTGTAATAATTAAGCTCTTAAAACAATAGCCAGTACCTTAATTAATTATGATTTTCCTTTGCACTAAGGTTAAAGAACTTGAAAAAGTAATGCTATCTTTCTTATTTTCTAAGCCCTATTTATACTGGCGCTACATAGTGAGATGGAAGTGGGTTTCTGCGTTTATATTTTCCTCTTTTAGAAGCTGGTTTCTTTTGCACAATTTGATGAGGTCCACATAGTGTTGTTCACAGCTTGTGTGTGTGTGTTTATATATATATATATATATATATATATATATATATAACTGAAACTTTAGTGATATATGCACACAAACATGTGTGTCTTTGGTGGGTCCATTCCGTGGCAATTTTCTGATGGAATATTCTGTCGCAAAATTTGTGATGGAGGCAACCCGTCAAAAATCCGTCGATATTTTCTGACAAAAATCTTGTTAGAAATTACCGACGGAATTTGAAATTTCGTCAGTAATTCTTTTCTGTCACAAATCCATAAGTAATTTCGTCAGTAATTTTGACTTCCATCAGTAATTTTGTAGGTAATTCAGTCGGTAAATGGGTGTTTTTTTTTGGTAATGCAAGTTCATGAAGTATTGCATTTATAAAATATTGCTAATATCTGCTAGATGCAATTACCGACCAAAATGAAAATTCTTAATTCTTATATTCTAGCTAAAAGTGCTCCTAAAATGTTTGAAAGTAATAAAGAGATCTTGATATGTTGTGTCATAAAAGAAAAGAGGACTGATAAAGAATTAAAATTGTCAACAATAATTTTAGTGATGATATCACGTGATCAAATGATGATGTTATATGTAAATCTGTCATGAGATATAGACAGAAAGATGGTTAGCCAACAAAAAAGAAAATACGCAACATTATAACTGGGGATTTGTGTATCTCTAGCCTAAGCACTTAAAGTATAATGTTAGTATTATACAAATGAGTGTTTGTATAAGAAAAGAGAAATGCAATCTTGTGGTGGATTAAAATTTTTATATATCTTATTAATTTGGCAATTTGATAATCTATGAAAATATTTCATGTGTCTAAAAAATATAGTGATTCACTATACAGTGAAATTTTATGTAAAACCCAGAAGGATTCAAATTTTTGTGTGAGTTTAAAATGATTTAATATATAGATAGATATGGATTATAATATATGAAAATCTGTTAAGGATTTAAGTTTTTAGAAGTATACAATTATGTTCTTGAGGATACTACTCAATTAAATTAAATAAGTCTCTATATGGAGACGCATATGGTATAATCAATTTAGTAAATATCAGTTAAAGTAATGATTTAAAAATATTTCAAATTGCCCATACATGAAAAGATTTGGAAATAGGCTTGTTTTCATTGCTATTTATGTTGATAATATAAATAGCATCAAAACTTATGAAAAGTTTATAAAAACAGTGAATTGCTTAAAGAAAGAAATTGAAATGAAAGCTTTGGGTATGGATAAGTTACATTCATCATGTGAATAATTAAACCACATCTATTATGTGTTTCGATAGCTATAAGATCTTTAAATGTGAACTAAAGATCTACTTAGACCTCGAGAAGGTGATGAATATACACTTGTTCTAGAAGTACCATATCTTAATGCTACTAAAGCACTTATGTATCTAGTTAGCCACACAAAACTTGTTATATCATTTGTTAATTAGCATGATATAGTTCTTCACCAACATGAAAACGGTAGAACGAAGTTAAGCATGTTCTTCATTATTTTAAGAGTACCGTAAAGGTGATATTATTTTATTTGAATGTACCTATGACTAATCTTACTGGCTTTGTAGATAAAGGATTCTTGTTTGATCCTCATGTCAAGAGATCACAATATGATTCACACGAATGTAAACCACAAAAAGACTATTTGTCTCATGATTTTTAAAAAATTATGAAATTAATATTTGATGTTTTTATTTCATTACAATATTTGAAAGGTTTGTTCGTTATATCACCCTTTGTAGAGTCAAAGATGTCAATTGATGTTGTCAAAAAGAGGAATTGATATATGTTGTACTCTTTTTTCCTTGTCTATGATTTTGTCCTACTGAGTTTTTCTTGCAAGGTTTTTAATGATGCTGCCTACATAGTGTATTAATTAATGGTGTGTTCTTTTTTTTCTATTAGGTTTTTGCCGCACAAGGTTTTTCCTAGTTGAAATTTTTTTAATGAGGCACGTTTATATATAATAGACATCCAAGGGAGAGTGTTATGAATATAATAATATCTTGGTGGATGTCTATATATCTCCCATTATCTCTATATCTCACAATTATCTCATATTATTATGTAATCTGTAGATTTTATCAAAAATATAAAGTTGTGCCTATAAATAAAAGCCATGTATCATGTATTCAATGTAACATCCTAAGTTTTTATCGGGTTTTAATAGCCTCTTTTGGGTTGATTTTGAGGATAGATTAGCAATTTAATCTTGATCTGGGTGTTTGGGTTGAATTTGAGGTTTGTTGGAGGAATAGGTGAACGTACCCCTCTCAGGATATGTTCGCCGCGGCGCACCGGGAGTTTCAGAGGGGAGTGTCTTCTCGGGAAGGTATGGCCGCGGCGAAGTCATAGGAACGCCGCGGCGAAGTTGTTCAGGTGAGCGAGGCTTCCCTTTCGGGAAGGTTTCGCCGCGGCAAAGGTAAGGGCACGCCGCGGTGAAGTTCTTCTGGGCGAGCGAGAGTTTCCTCTCGGGAAGCTTTCGCCGCGGCGAAGATGGGAGTTCGCCGCGGCGAAGTCAGGTTTTCAAGCGAGTAATCCCTCTCGGGATTAGTTCGTCGCGGCGAAAGGTCGCGAATCTATATAGTCGCGAGAGGGTTTAGCGTGCGAAAATAAGAAAAATCTGAAGGAGGAGAGAGAAGCTCTGCTAGGGTTTCGAACTTTTGGCTTGGATGAGACATTTCTAAGGATCCATTACCTCAAGTAAGTGATTTTAACCTCTAATCTTCTTTCTTTCTTGAAATTCCATGGAATTTATGAGGATTTTTGGTGGAACCCTAGGATTTTCTAGGTTGTGATGGAATTGAGGTTTTTGACCGATTGTTTTGAGTTTAATTGATTGCATTGGGTTAGTTTAAGTATTTAATCGGTGTAGTTTCCTTGGATTTAAAGAATCTTGAATTTTTGGAGCTAGGGTTTATGGAATTGGATGATTTGGGATTGAGGATGATAATGTAGAGATTGATTTTGAGTTTTGTGAATTGGGTTATGTTAAGGAGGGTTAAATTGGATGTTTAATCGGTTTAGAATTGTTGTTGGAGCCTTAATTGCTCAAATGGGATGTTTGGGTGTAGAATTCCATAATGGGTCCTTGAGGTTGTGAATCTTAATTGATGTTTGGAAAGGAATTAAGGTGTTAATGGATTGGTATGACCTTGGAGTGTTGCCTTGATAGTTATACCCTTTGAGTTGGGTAGAGTTTTGATGGGAGATAGGAATTTTGTGTCCCCAAGTGTTGTTTTTGGCCACATTATTAGTTTGAAAGCTAATATATGATGGTTGTGTGTTTATGTGCTTGTGTAGACCGGTTGTGAGTCTTGGTGGTGCACGGGGCCACATCATTGGTTTGTTATTTCTTGCTCAGGCGAGAGGTAACCACTTTCCAATCCTTAGTACTTGCTTCTGTGGTATTGTGAGTAGATTTGTGTTTTGTGCTCCAAATAGTAATTGTGTTCAAACTATATGTTGTATATAAAAAGGGAAAACCGTCTTGTGGGGTTTTGATTTATGATGAATGCATTTTTGGAATTGTGAAAGATATGCCACTGAATGAGGTTAATTGTGAAATGATTATTACTCTTTGATTATGATTTGAGCATGATGCATGATTTGGGATTTGGTGAGAGTTTGATAGTTACTACCACGTGGTAAGGCCTCCATTAATGCATGATGGTTGGCTTAGTACGTCCCCCATAGTGAGGGATAGGCCTTTTATGGCTCCTTACGTCCCCCATAGTGAGGGATAGGCCGGCTCTGGCTCCTGAAAATCCTCCAAAGTGAGGGATTTGGTTGATGGGATTGCATCATTGCACTTGCATGAATTGTTGTGGCTATCGTTTTATATTATTTGTGAACTGAAAGTCACAAGCACCTATTTAGTAGTACCTAGTATTGGAAAGGTTGGTTACTAGGACTTTGTCTCACCCCGTGGTTTACAATGTTTTCAGGTGAAGATTCTAGGCGTGCGCCTTCGGGAAGAGACGCAGAGGCTTGAGCTTGGTTAGCTCTAGGCCTCTAGCCTTTATTTATGTATGATCGGTTGTATATTGCCACAGTTAGGGTCTTTTGTGATATTTTGATTGTTGATCTATTGTAAATTGGAGGATGCGTTATCTCCTTATTTTAGTTGGCCGGAGGCCATTGCTATTGTTTTATGGAACTTTGTTATATGGTTGGAAAACAAATTGGATGGGCTGATTTTTGGATGTATGTTGTTACCCGGGCCAGAGGCTCGGAGGCCCAGTGTATTATGACTGAATGAATGATTTCAGTTGCATGCAACGGTTTAAATGTGAATTCAAAATTATGCAAATTTCTTCCTACTATGGTAGTTCATTTAACAGATTTTCCTTTTCTACCATAGTAGTGATTTTATGATGAGTTATAATGTCTTGAGGTAGAGGGTTTTTACATTCAACATCTTAAATGGAATGAGAAATATTCCTATCTTCTATGTTCTGTTATTCTCTTCTCTTATTCTCTACTCTTTTGTTAGTTTTATAACACAAATAAATCTAATAAAACTTTGTGGCAACTTTAATTCTTGTGGAAAAAAATGCAATTGATAGTTTTATTAACATAAAGTTTTTAAGTTCTTTTTTGGGGTCATGTTTTCAGTTTTAACATCCAGTCCTTAGCCCCTAGTATTGTTCACATTTCATTCTTTTTTCCAAAAATATATAATATCATTAGATGTAGTAAATTTTGTTTGTGAATAATTTTTAGTAGATCATACTTTCCGGTTTCCACCAATCACCGAACTTAATAATACAGAATATCACATCAAACAGTACAAAATATTATTCTTTCGGTATCTATTTAACAAATTTAATTAGATTAATAAATATAATTAAATTAATTAATTATAATAAATATGATATGTTTTTTTTTGAAGTGCTTTTATTTAGAATGGTTTTTGGCTTCAACTATTGTCGTAAAAGAAGAACTCTCATCTTATTGAGAAAGAATTAATAGGAATACTTTAAAAGAAAATAACAAATATGAAAGATGTGTCTTATATTCAAAATTAATATCAACTTTTTAATTAGGTTTTTGTAAAACATGGGAACAGTAGTAATTTTTCAAATTGAAGCATATCCTATCATGCATTTATAGCCTATCTAATTGTGTATATATTACCATGATCTTCAGGATATAGGCATTAAATAGTTGCTTAATATACTTACTTTATACGATCTTAAATATCTGTTTGTGTAAAAAGATATAGTATTTGAGATTTCAACCTCATGTTTAGAAAGGAGAAAAATTGAGAGAAAATAAAATATGGGGAGAAAATATGAAAAAATTGGAATCTTTTCTAAATTGAATGAGAGAATAAAAGTGAAAAAATTCAAGAGTGTTCAAACTATAATTTTAAAGGAAATTTTTTGGTATATAAAGTCAATACGTGAGACGAGTTTTACTTCGAATTACGTAAAAACACTTTTTAAAAATACTTTTTTGATGAACCAAGCATTTCCAAAATAAAAGATGAGGAAAAATAAGAAGGGGGACCCACAACACTTTATAACCCAACTTTTCCTTTCAAACATGGAATGGAGAGATCTTTGAAAGATTTTCTGTTTTTCCATTTCTGCCCTTAGCCATCTTTTCACTCCAGCAAACCCCCCTCATATATATATGAAAAATATATTTTTACAAATTTATCTTTAAACATTTACAAATGTAAAAATATATTTTTAAACACATAATTTGATTTTTTTTCCTCTCAGTTTATTATTTATTTTTGAAGTATGTATTTAAACATACAATATTATCATATTATAAAAATATGAAAATACAATTTTTCATACATTTTTACTTGAAAATATCTTGATAAAATTTGTTTTTATGTAGTTTTGTCATAAATTATGACATAAAATATAATAATATAGGATATAAATTATTGTCATTATGACAAATGCTAAATGTTTTTTCAATATTTTCTCTTACTCATCCAAGCAAAAGTGGTAATAACATTACCCCCTCCAATCTTCTAGTTCTATTTTCACTTCTCCTGTTTTCTTTCTTCTCACCTTTCCTCTCCAAAATGGAGCATATGTTTGGCAATTGAGAACTGAAATTTTGAAATATTATATCTCTGCATGCATGCATAACAATGACGGAATAATTATTATTATTATATGAAAGCGAAAACTTCGATGACATTACATCCCCTTATTCCTAAATGGTTTCAAGAAAGATATGAAAATTAAAAATCTATCTTTTAAATATCCTCAACACTGTTTGAATTCCCCAAGGCCCAAGTACGAAGCCCGAAGAATAATTATTCGGCAGCAGCTTTATGTTCGAGGAAGCTCTGGACAATCTGCTTGCTGGGATTAAAAACCAGATCTTCCCATAAACACTTATACGCACTTCCATTCAGGACAGCCTCAAATACCTCAGTAGCATCAATACGATTCAATCCCCAAGCAAGCTCATCATTGATGCGTTGTATCTTTGAAAGTTGCACTCGAGCCAGCGTATGAGTGTTCTCTTTCATTCTCTGCATAGCATCTCTGAGAAACTCTTGTTTGGTTTCATCGTCCACATTAACATCGTTCTCAACCTTAAAATACTCGTGCAGTTCAGGAGCGCCGATGGCTCTTCTGATTCCAGCAGAATAATCAGCCTCAGGAAGGAAGTATTCTCTGGTCTCATCCACAAACCCTGCGTCCGCCATTTCATCGACCCTTTTGTCCAGATAGGGAAAGAGGACATCAAGAGACACGTCGAGCCAGAGGAAGCAACAATCATGTTTGGAACGAAAGTCCAAGGTGGGATCTTCCACAAGGTATTCTAGGTAAGTGTTGGAGCCTCCGACGATGATGGGAAGGTGTCCTTGTTGGGTGATGTGTTCGATCGCAGAGATGACATGGTCGCAGAAAAGGGTGGGAGAGTAGTCGAATTCGGGATCTTCGATGATTCCCAGGAGGTGATGTGGGATTCCTCTTCGCTCGGATTCCGGGACCTTGTTGGTGATTATGTCCAGACCTTTGTACACTTGGATCTTGTCAGCGTTGATGATTTGAGAGGGGAAATGTGAGCCCAGGTCGATCGAAAGCTTTGTTTTTCCTGTTCCAGTTGATCCCATGATGAACACAACCTTCTTGTCGCAAGCAGCCATTTGTTCTTCACAATTGATAATAATAACCTGAAATAAAAATGTTCATAAAAACAACCTTGATTTAATATAATATATAGTATACATGCACTATACGACGCATATAATGAAGATGTCATCCGTTAGAACCAGATCTTGATTCCCTTCTGAGTTGTATGGCGTTCAATGTTGAAAATTATTGTTTGTTCAAGTTTTTTTTTTTGGACTGAAGTTGTTTTGTTCAAGTTTAAGCATTCGATGGTATGCACACAAAAGTTAGAATTCTAGTTAGGAGTTTGAAGAAAACAATTGGCAAGAACCAATATGTTTATCTTCAATCAAAAACTCTAAAACCTTTTTTCTGAACCAAAAGAAATTGATCTTAAAGAATATTTCATTGAAACGGGAAATTCCATTTTACCGAATTAAAACTGATCTATAAAATTTGTAACATAAATGCTAAAGATCAATGGGTTAAGTAGCACAAGATGATGTGCCCTTTGTGGCACTAGCTAGGTTTGGGGTTTGATTCTGACCTCAAGCTTTACGCGCGTGCCATCAACCTTCAAAAACAAAAAAACCTTCTACTATAAATAAAAAAAAATCAAGTATAAAATATGAAAGATGAATGAGAAGGAGGGCTGGCAAAAAAAAGACAAGAGAATTAGAAGGAAGAGGAAGAGTTATGGATGAACAATATTAACCACCTGGAAAACTTTTAGATGAAATGCTGAGACGAGGAAGAGATATCAAAGAGCTCCTAATTGTGTGTTTAACATTTTGATATGCCTATATTTATACCTGCACCATCTTCCCTCCATATTAATTGGTTAAGGATGTACATTGTACTTGAATTATAGCATGAGATCCTCCATTAATGACCATACAGTGTTGTTTTTCTTATACAGAATGACTATACAGTGTTCCTATTCAACTTTTGTGATAGGTAAATGGATAAATATAACATGATTACCTTTGCCCTTTTAAAAATAAGGCTTAAATAAGGAAAACCCCTGTAAAAAAAAACAAGAAGAAATAATCTAAAGTGATAAAGAGACTAGATGTTCCGTTTATTCAATTAAAAAAGAGTCTGACAATTCTACGACGGTTCTCTAAAAGTTTACACAACTGACAAGGTTATTGATGTATATTAAAATCATGAAAATATTCATTAAACTCTCGATATAAATAAAGTGCATGTACTGAGCCAATTCACTCAACCAAATCAATCCAAAATTAAAAGAATCTTATTAATTTTAATTTTAACGTTTTTACTATTTATACACATTTAATTTCATTGCTATTTAAAAATAATTTGCAATTTCAACATGTTACATACTTGAATTTAGAAAAATTAGCCTTTATCGCTTTCCATGTGGGTCCCCGTTTATTCACATGTCAAATAATAGAAACTTGTTTTAACGAAGAGGGATACATATTCACACATTAATTACAAAATCTGGTATTTAAGCCCTTTAACAAATGAATAATACCTTTTACATATTGCATCTCATACATCGTTTGCTTTTAATTGTGATTAAGAGTCTAAATTTCCCCAGTAAATAAACAAAAATCATCACTCAATTATAACTACCACGTGTAACATTGAACTACAAGAAACTCCACGTATTGAATGGATAGGACAAATGAAGATTTTAAACTTTGAGATCAATGGCGAATTGTCATTTTGATGATAATAAAATTATGAATTTGAGATCAGATATAAGGGTCAATTGGGTTGAACTATGACAAATTTCTTATGTCCTACATAATACTTTATTAATTTTGATTTCGATGTTACTATATATATTTAATTTATTTTGTTAGCATTAAAAATGATTTTCAAGTTCTATAGTACTACACTACTACTCTAATTCTAAATATAATATTTAATTTGTAATGCAAATTGAATTATATAGTAAATTTTATATTTAGGATCGGAAATAGTATAATAATCTACATATTAGAATCGAGAAAGATTAGCTTCTAGTTTTTTTTCTTTTTTTTCCATATCAGTTTTGCTCTCCATTCATTCAGAATATAAAAACTAGAAACCTGTTTTAAGTTAAAGGTACTTTCTTTTTCTTTAACCCTTGGATATATTCAAGTTAAGCACACACTTTTTTTGTTGCATAAAAGATTCAAATTTCTTTACGACCCAGAAAATAAATAGAAGAAGTACTAAGAGTAGTTGGAGAAAAATATAAAATATGGTCAACTGGAGAAATTAAAACGGACAATTGATTAGTTAATTGACCAACATCCTCCATAATCATCTGGATACTAATAGGAATATTCTTGAAAATACGATATTGAGACTCAAAAGCGTGGTTATAATTTGTAAGGATTCTACACCCTCCCCGTCAGTCCCGTCTACTTAATTCTCAGTAGAGCTCTTCAAAAGCATTTAGAAGTTAGAATTTTGAGGACAAAACTTCCTCCTGAAATTGAGCTTGACGCAAAGGAATGGCCATGAAAAAGGCTTGAAACTAACGAGGAAAAAATATATATAGCACCTTCATTAATTAAAACCCTCCTTTTCCATGCTATAATCACATCTTCAGTTGAATCATTGTAGAGGATCAATTCTAGTAAATCATCTTTTTGCAGCAAGATGTTGCCTTATCTTAAAAGGGGATTCCTTCTCATAAGAACCTCATCTGACTCCAAAAAGCAATCCGAGACAAATCAAATAACATATGATATTAAGTCTTTTAGCTTTTTGTCTAGATATTATCTTTTAACTTTGTTTTGAAAAAGGACAAATAAAACCACTTCCATAGAAAAACACATACGCACCCTTCATATATCCACTCTAAGCTTTGATCCTCCAAACTCCTTCTTGCTAGAGGACATCAAGTGCTTAATCACCATTTTTATGTTATATTCACTTAATTGATGTTTAAGAGAGATTTTGAATGCGGAACTTGGATAAATTGTGTCAGCCAAACTTAAAGTTTATATATTGAATGAATAGTTTTGTTGATAAGATAGAGATATATATACTTGCCAATCCTAGATAGTCACATTAGGATTGGTTCTTAGAGTTTGTATTTTATTACTTGTAACAAGACACCACTACAGATTTTATCATATATAACGCTTGATACTTGACAGTTGCTGAAAAAAAAAACGCTAAGCAAGACGAGGTGGAAATTAAAAAACACTTATTTGACGATTATTTACTAAAACTGTCAAATATTATATATGTATTTAATGGTTAAATATATGAAGCGTCAAATATTTGTGATGGAAAAATTTTAGAACATTTATTTGATGGTTGAATCTAAGAACCGTCAAATAAATATATTGATTTTTAGAATATATTTAACACTTTTAACATTTGAAGCTCAACTTCGAAGCTCTTCCTCATTCTCAATATGACCTAGGTTTTTTTTTTTTTAGAGCTCTATCGACTCTAGTCTCCACCACCATCCCCCACTTCCTCTAGTTCTTTCTCCATCACTGCTTGCTCCTGCTCTCTACTCTTGCATTCCTCCAATATGGTCTGTATTTTGTCCAATGCTTGTTTGGGGTGGATTTTGGAACTGTGTATGAAGTGATTTCAAAGAGCTTATAGTCCTAGGGTGTGACAATGAAGAGAAGGGAGAAGCCTAGCCGACATCATCACTTGCCATTTCAAGTTCCTATTCTCCTTTTTTCTTATCTTTGATTTAGTGCTTTCTCTTATACTAGTATTTATTGAGGGTTTCCACCTCTCTTCTTGTAACCCTTGCCATTGTGAAACTTGGGCAAGGCGGTCGCCCACCACAATCAAGTTCTATCTTGGCTGGCAAAGTGATTTGCTGCACACATTCCCTTTCCTTTCCCATTTTAGGAAGAGATATAAGGGAACCTAATTGGTGGAATGACATGTCGCAGAGGAGATTGGTGAAATGGCAAAGACTAGAAAAGGAAATGATCGATGAATTTTGGGGAGGCTTGATATGACTTCCACGGTTTCACCTTGTGAATGCCATGTTATTGCCTATCAATTTATATTTCTCCCTGCACCTTTTCCCTATTTATTTTAAGATAATGACCTTTACATTGTTCATTTTCGATGATTTGCCTTTTGATTCATTACATAAATGGTACTAAAACCGTTAATGCTAATGAATCTTCCATTTTTATTTTCTAATTTTTGAATTCAAGTACAAATGTTGTTAATATGTAAGTGTGTGATTTTTCAAATTTAATTTTAATTAAATAAATTCAAACACAGGTGCAGTGAATCTTCTTGATTCCATATTAGAATATTTGGTTCATTATCTGTGATAATGCATTCCAAAGAGCAGAGTGCATATGTTGCTAGAAAGCCTCTGTTTGAAGTATGTCCCTTTGAGTGGATGCAAGTTTTGAGTGTTTTGTTATCTTCACTCTGTTACAACAAAGTGCGGGCTTGCTATTAATATGTGGTTTATTGGATGCATCTTTGCTGATTATCAATGCTTTTAATATATAAAAGGATCAATGGTTATCCAGTTGTTATCATCAATAAAGAATATTAACATTCCCTTGTTGCTTTTTGTAGTCTTGAAGGTGAATGGTTGAATATGTATATTCACTTAAATTTGATTAGTGTTATAATGATCAACTTTGCCCATATTGGAAGAAGATTTCTTGTATCCTCATCCTAGTAGGTGCTATTAAATTTTACTGTTAATTTTTATTTTGAAACCCTTTTCTGATATGCCATTCTAGAGTTCTTGCATAGGTTTACTCCTTAACTCATGCATGAAGTGTTCCCTAAGCTTTTCTTCACTTGACAATATCTTCTATGCGTAGGACCTTTATCGAATTGGTACTCTGGTGGGACTTGTCTGAGATATTACTCTTTCACTTGCTGATAATGGGAAAGTGTTTAAGGTACCTAAATTCTTGCGTGCTAATATGAACTATTTTTCTCCATTAGAGAATAATTGGATATCTATTATAAGAAGAGTTCTTGTTGCTTAAACATAAAACTGTCATAAATATTTTCTGATAGGTTTGTATTACTCTGCAAGGATAAACCAAGTCCAAGAAATTGCATTAGAGTTGCTTAAAGCCACACAAGAGATAGGAACAATTATTGGAAGAAGTAAATTGCACTAAACTATTTCTGCATTTGCATACCTAATGTTTGAAGAACAAGAAGATCTTTATACAAAGCTGGATCACATGCTGATTTTTCGTCTGTCCTTCATGGACAATCAAATTTGATTTTCAATGATCAGTTAGTTTGTTGAGATATGACACATTAGCAGCAACATTTCATTTAGTTACAGATTTTTAGGAATTATTTGCTAATTAAAAAAATAAAATTAGTAGTCTGTTTCAGTCAAAATTTGTTCCTTATATTTAGCCACATATCGGTTAATTATATTTGTGATGATTTTTAGGAATTTTTTTCTTTTGCAGTTTCAGGCAAGAGAAGTTAGATTTCTTCGGATAGTTATGGATATATGCATATGGAAACAGAGGAGCTATGATTATGATATTTGATCAATAACAACATTTAGGAAATTTTGTTAGGATAAACTTTTTTTAATTCAAATAATTTATTGGACAATATTTTTATATGGGGAGTGCTTAAGTGATTAATATCTTTAGAATTATATGATGTTTACCTGTGATGTATTGGATTTTGAATTCCATAAATACAACATTTTTATTTTATATTGTTCTCTTGCTATCATTTTGATTATAATGCATGTTATAATAAATATAAAAAAAGTAATTAAATCATTTTATTTGACTGTTTTTTTTTAAAGTGTCAAATAAGGCTGCCCTTACTTGACGGTTCTTCACAAGAACTGTCAAGTAAGGCTACCTTACTTGACCGTTCTTCTGAAAAACCATCAAGTAAGGGTAGTCTTTATACATAGCAAATATGTCTTTATACATAGCAAATATGACGGGTTCTTATTTGACAGTTTGGAATTGTCAAATATAAGTAAAAACAACTGTCAAATATTAAGAAATATGTTGTAGTGAGAGATTGAGGAATTAATGAAACTGAATAATTGTTGTTAACTTGAGAAAGCATTTGCTTTTTGAACATAGGCCAACACATTCTATAAGAATATTTATGAGAGTAAGTGAATTGAATGTTAAGAAATACAAGGGAGATAATAATTCTAGCCAGGTTCCATTCTATCTTTGAATTCCAAGGATCATTTTTTTATTAATTTATTTCCAATTTTAAAACAGTTTCCTTTTACTTTCAGGGAAAATCCCAAAAAAATGACTGTTGAATTTTAAAATGACAAATCAAGAATTACTACAAAATGTATTGTTATTTACTTTTTGAGTGTAGTTATTTTCTTTACAAGTGTAGTAACCAATACTAATTTAGAATTTTAAAATTCAACAGTCATTTTTTTTGGGATTTTTTCTTACTTTTAAAATTTGTATCACTCATAGTAGAGAAAATTGTGATAATTGATACTACGTAATTAGGTTTTGAAACCAAATCCTCATGGAAAGAATAATTTTTTCATCATTTTATTTTGCATCGTACGTGACACGAACCGTATAGTGGATTGCGAAAAAGATCTCACCCCAAGATAATGTTACTTGAAACTATGTTAATGTAAGCTATAGTATTTCAGAATCGAAAGTTCGAAATATATATTTATGCATGTATAACGATAATGGAAATATTATTATTATTATTTTATGAAAGCTAAAACTTTGAAGACATTACATCCTCTTATATTTCAACGGTTTGAAGAAAGATATGTAAATTAAAAATCTATCGTGTAAATATATCCCTCCACCTTATATAAATTCGCCAATTACATAGCCAAACAATGATAATTATTCTGCGGCTTTGCCATCACTCATATAGGCTTGAAGGAAGCTCTGAACAATCTGCTTGCCGGGATTAAAAACCAGATCTTCCCACAAACACTTATACGCACTTCCATTCAGAACAGCCTCAAATACCTCAGCAGCATCAATACGATTCAATCCCCAAGAACGCTCATCATTGATGCGTTGTGTCTTTGAAAGTTGCACTCGAGCCAGCGTATGAGTGTTCTCTTTCATTCTCTGCATGGCATCTGAGCAACTCTTGTTTGGTTTCATCGTCCACATTAACATCGTTCTCAACCTTAAAATACTCGTGCAGTTCAGGAGCGCCGATGGCTCTTCTGATTCCAGCAGAATAATCAGCCTCAGGAAGGAAGTATCCTCTGGTCTCATCCACAAGCCCTGCGTCGCCCATTTCATCGACCCTTTTGTCCAGATAGGTAGAAAGGACATCAAGGGACACGTTGAGCTAGAGGAAGCAACAATCAAATTTGGAACGAAAGTCTAAGGTGGGATCTTCCACAAGGTATTCGAGGTAAGTGTTGGAGCCTCCTACGGTGATGGGGAGGTGCCCTTGTTGGGTGATGTGCTCGATCGCAGGGATGACATGGTCGCAGAAATGGGTGGGAGAGTAGTCGAATTCGGGATGTTTGATGATTCCGAGGAGATGGTGGGGGATTCCTAGTCGTTCAGATTCTGGGATTTTGTTGGTGATTAAGTCCAGAACTTTGTAAACTTGGATCTTGTCGGCGTTGATAATTTCAGAGGGGAAATGTGAGCCCAGGTCGATCGAAAGCTTGGTTTTCCTAGTTCCAGTTGATCCCATGGTGAACACAACCTTTTTCTTGTCGCAAGCAGCCATTTGTTCTTCACAATTGATAATAATAACCTGAAATAAAAATGTTCATAAAAACAACCTTGATTTAATATAATATATAGTATATATGTACTATACGACACATATAATGAAAATGTCATTAGTTAGAACTAGATCTTGATTCCCTTGTGAGTTGTATAGTGTTCAATGGTGAAAATTAATGCTTTGTTCAAGTTTTTTTTTGGACTGAATTTGTTTTGTTCAAGTTTAAGCATTCGATGCTATACACGCTAAAGTAGAATTCTAGTTAGGTGTTTGAAGAAAATAATTGGCAAGAACCAATATGTTTATTTTCAAAAAACTCTAACACCATTTTGCTGCATTGGTTCTACATATTGTACCAAAAGAAATTGATCTTAAAAGAATATTTCCTCGACACGGGAAATTTCATTTTACCAACATGATATATAAAATTTCTAATATAAATGCTAAAGATCATTGGGTTAACTAGCACAAGATGATGTGCCCTTTGTGGCACTAGGTAGATGTGGGGTTTGATTCTCACCTCAAGCTTTACACGCTTGCCATCAAAATTCAATGAAAAAAAATTTCTAGTATAAATAAAAAAAATCAAGTATAAAATGTGAAAGAAGAATGAGAAGAAGGAGGGCTGGCAAAGGGAAAAAAAAACGAGAATTAGAAGGAAGAGGAAGAGAGTTATGGATGAACAATGTTAACCACCTGGAAGGAAAACTTTAGATGAAATGCTGAGACGAGGAAGACACATCAAAGAGCTCCTAATTATGTGTTTAACATTTTGATAGGCCTATATTTATACCTGCATCATCTTCCCTCCATATTAATTGGTTAAGGATGTACATTGTACTTGAATTATAGCATGAGATCCTCCATTGATGACCATGCATACAGTGTTTTTTTTTTTAAATTTAAATACAGAATGACCATACAGTGTTCCTATTCAACTTTTGTGAGAGGTAAATGGATAAATATAACATGATTACCTTTTCCTTTTTGAAAAATAAGGCTTAAATAAGGAAAACCCTTTTTTTTTAAAAAAAAAGAAGAAATAAGCTAAAGTGATGAAGAGACTAGACATTTCGTTTATTCAATTTAAAAAGTTTACACCACTGACAAGTTGATTGACGTATATTAAAATCATGAAAATGTTCATTAAACTCTGGATATAAATAAAGAGTATGTACTGAGCCAATTCACTCAATCAAATCAATCCAAAATTAAAAGAATCTTATTAATTTTAATTTTAACGTTTTTACTATTTATAAAAATTTAATTTCATTGCTATTTAAAAATAATTTGCAAGTTCAACAAGTTACATACTTGAATTTAGAAAAATTAGCCTTTATCGCTTCCCATATGGGTCCCCGTTTATTCACATTTCAAATGATAGAAACTTGTTTTATTGAAGATCGATACATATTCACACATTAATTACAAAATCTGTATATTAAGCCTTTTAACAAATGAATAATACTTTTTACATATTGCATCTCATACATTGTTTGCTTTTAATTGTGTTTAAGATTCTAAATTTCGCCAGTAAGTAAATAAAGATCATCACTCAATTATAACTACCACGTGCAACATTGAAATACAAGAAACTCCACGTATTGAATGCATAGGATAAATGAAGATTGTAAACTTTGAGATCAAATGGCGAATTGTCATTTTGATGATAATAAAATTATGAATTTGATATCATATATAAGGGTCAATTAGGTTGAACTATGATAAATCTCTCATGTCAGACATAAGACTTTATCAATTTTTATTTCAGTGTTATTATTTATATATTTATTTTATTTTATTAACATTAAAAATGATTTTTCAAGTTCTTTAGTACTACTCCAATTCTAAATATAATATCTAATTTGTAGTACAAATTACACTATAAATTAAATTTTATATTGAGGACAGGAAGTAGTATAATAATCTACATATTAGAATTGAGAAAGATAGCTTCTAACTTTTCTTTCTTTCTTTTTTTACATCGGTTTTGCTCTCCATTCATTCAGAATATACAAACTAGAAAGTTGTTTAACTAAGTTAAAGGTACTACTATCTTTTTCTTTAACCCTTGGATACATTCAAGTTAAGTGCAAACATTTTTTTGTATAAAAGATTCAAATTTCTTTACGACCGAGAAAATAAATAGAAGTACTAAGAGTAGTTGGAGAAAAATATAAAATATGGTCAATTAAACTACTTAAAACGGACTTCAGGCAACAAAAAAAAAACTTAAAACGGATGACTGATTAGGTAATTGACCAACATCCTCAATAATCATCTGGATACCTATAGGAATATTCTTGAAAATACGATATTGAGCCTCAAAAGCGTGGTTATATACTTTGTAAGGATTCTCCACCCTCCATGTCAGTCCAGTCTACTTGATTCTCAGTAGAACTCTTCAAAAGCATTTAGGAGAAGTTAGAATTTTGAGGAGAAAAATTCCTCCTGAAATTGAGCTTGACACAAAATGGAATGGCCATGAAAGAGACTTGAAACTAACGAGCAAAAAATATAGCACCTTCATTAATTAAAACCCTCCTTTTCCATGCTACAATCAAATCTTCAGTTGAATTATTGCAGAAGATCGATTCTAGTAAATTATCCTTTTGGATGCAAGATGTTGCCTTACCTTAAAAGGGGATTTCTTCTCATAAGAACCTCATCTGACTCCAAAAAGCAATCAGAGACAAATCAAATAACATGTGATATTAATTAGTCTTTTAACTTTTTGTCTAGATATCATCTTTTAACTTTATTTTGAAAAAAGACAAATAAAACCACCTCCATAGAAAGAAACACATAGGCCCCTTCATATATCTACTCTAAGCTTTGATCCTCTAAACTCCTTCCTACAGGAGGACATCAAATGCTTAATCACCATTTATATCACTTAATTGACGTTTAAGAGAGATTTTGAATGTAGAACTGGGATAAAATTGTATCAGCAAAACTTAAAGTTTGTATATTATTGAATGAATAGTTTTGTTGGTAAGATAGATACACACACACACTTGCCAATCTTGGATAGTCACATTAGGATTGGCTCTTAGAATTTGTATTTTACTACTTGTAACAAGAGATTGAGGAATTAATGAAACTGAATAGTTGTTCGTGATTTTAGAGAGCACTTGCAAGTACTTTTTGAACTCAAGGCTAACACATTCACTAAGAATATTTAAGAGAGGAGGTGAATTGAATGTCAAGAAATACAAGGGAGATAATAATTCTAGCTAGTTTCCATTTTATCCTTGAAGTCCAAGAATCATTTGTTTTTATTATTTATTTCTAATTTTAAAAATAGTTTCCTTTCACTTTTGATATTGTATCACTCAAATTACGTAAAAGGGTGATAATTGATACTAGTTGATTAGGATTTTGAAACTAAATCCTCATAGGAAGAATACTTTTTTCATCATTTTATTTCACATCGTGACACAAACTGTACAATGGGTTGCAAAAATGTTCTCACCCCAAGATAATGTTACTTGAAACTATGTTTATGTATGTTATTGGAGATCTAAGTGTTTGGTATTTGAGAATCGAAAATTTGAAATATATCTTTATGTACGTATAACAATAAGGAAATAATATTATTATTTCATGAAAGATAAAACTTTGAAGACATTACATCCTCTTATTTTTCAACGTTTTGAAGAAAGATATGTAAATTAAAAATCTGTCTTGTAAATATATCCCTCCACCTTATTTAAATTCGCCAATTATGTGGCCAAAAAAAAATTATTCTGCAGCTTTGCTCTCACTCATATAGGCTTCAAGGAAGCTCTGAACAATCTGTTTGCTGGGATTGAAAACCAAATCTTTCCATAAAGTCTGATACGCACTTCCATTCAGAACAGCCTCAAATACCTCAGTAGCATCAATACGATTCAATCCCCAAGAACGCTCATCATTGATGCGTTGTATCTTTGAAAGTTGCACTCTAGCCAGCGTATGAGTGTTCTCTTTCATTCTCTGCATGGCATCTCTGAGCAACTCTTGTTTGGTTTCATCGTCCACATTAACATCGTTCTCAACCTTAAAATACTCGTGCAGTTCAGGAGCGCCGATGGCTCTTCTTATTCCAGCAGAATAATCAGCCTCAGGAAGGAAGTATTCTCTGGTCTCATCCACAAACCCTGCGTCCGCCATTTCATCGACCCTTTTGTCCAGATAGGGAAAGAGGACATCAAGAGACACGTCGAGCCAGAGGAAGCAACAATCATGTTTGGAACGAAAGTCCAAGGTGGGATCTTCCACAAGGTATTCTAGGTAAGTGTTGGAGCCTCCGACGATGATGGGAAGGTGTCCTTGTTGGGTGATGTGTTCGATCGCAGAGATGACATGGTCGCAGAAAAGGGTGGGAGAGTAGTCGAATTCGGGATCTTCGATGATTCCCAGGAGGTGATGTGGGATTCCTCTTCGCTCGGATTCCGGGACCTTGTTGGTGATTATGTCCAGACCTTTGTACACTTGGATCTTGTCAGCATTGATGATTTGAGAGGGGAAATGTGAGCCCAGGTCGATTGAAAGCTTGGTTTTTCCTGTTCCAGTTGATCCCATGATGAACACAACCTTCTTCTTGTCGCAAGCAGCCATTTGTTCTTCTTAACAGTTGATAATAATAACCTTCAATGAAAATGTTCATAAAAACAACCTTGATTTAATATAATATATAGTATATATGTACTATACGATGCAAATATATAATGAAAATGTTATTAGTTAAAACTAGATATTGATTCCCTTGTGAGTTGCATGGAGTTCAATGTTGAAAATTGTTTTGTCCAAGTTTAAGCATTCCATGCCATGCACACAAAAGTTAGAATATTTCTAGGTATGAGTTTGAAGAAAAAAATTGGCAAAAAACAATATGTTTATCATCGATGAAAAACTCCAAAACCATTTCACTGCATTGATTCTCCTATTGTACCAAAAGAAATTGATCTTAAAAGAGTGTTTCCTCAAGGTGAAATTTCATTTATGAAAGCTGATATGTCAAACTTCTTGTATATATGCCAAAAATCACTGCGTCTAGTCATACAAGATGTATGCCCTTTGTGACACTAGGTTTGGGGTCAGACTTCACAGTTGCAGTCAATATTGAAAAGAAAGAAAGCCTTCTAGTATAAATTAAAAAAAAAATCAAGTATATAAGATATGAAAGAAGATTTAGAGGGAGGAGGAGGAGGAGAGGTATGATGAATAATATTAACAACCTGGAAAACTTTAGATGAAATGCTGAGAGGAGGAAGAGAGATCAAAGAGCTCTCAATCGTGTGTTTAGCTTTTTGATTGGCCTATATTTATACGTGCACAACCATATCTTCGTATTAATTGGTTAAGAATGTACATTGTACTTGAATTATAGTATGAGATACTCCATTAATTACCATACAGTGTTCCTATTCAAATTTTATGAGAAGTAAATGGGTAAATACAACATGTTTAATTACTTTTTCCTTTTGGAAAATAAGGCTTAAATAAGGAAAACCCTTGTGAAAAAATGAAATAAACTAAAATGTTCAAGAGATTACGTATTTCATTTATTCAATTCAAAAAGAGTCCGGCAATTTTCTAACAGTTCTCTAAGAGTTCAAACAACTGACAAAACTAATAAACCAATTAACGTATATTAAAATCATGACAACCTTTTTTAAACTCTCGATATAAATAAAGAGCATGTATTGAGCCAATTCAGTCAACCAAATCAATACAAAATTAATCCAATCTTATTAATTTAAATTTTAACGTTTTTACTATTTATACACATATATTACCTTACTATTTAAAAATAATTTCTAAGTTCAACAAGTTATATATTTGAAATTTGGAACTGAGAAAAATTAGCTTTTATTGCTTTCCATGTAGGAGTTGGTCATACAAATAATAGAAACTTGTTTTAATGAAGATGGATACATATTCACACATTAATTACAAAATCTGGTATATTAACCCTTTTAACAAATGAATAATACCTTTTACATATTGCATCTCATACATTGTTTGCTTTTAATTGTGATTAAGAGTCTAAATTTCACCAGTAAATAAATAAAAACCTTCACTCAATTATAACTGCCACGTGTAACATTGAACTAGAAGAAATCCACGTATTGAATTAATGCATAAGATATTGAATATTGTAAACTTTAAGATCAAATGGCCAATTGCGATTTTGATGATAACAAAATTATGAATTTGATGTCAAATATAATGGTCAATTGGGTTGAACTATGACAAATGTTGTAAACATGTGCAGATATGTCAAAAGTAAAGTCTCACGTTGCTTAAAAGAGAGGATGTCCAAGAATTTACTCCTATCCTTTTTTATATTTTACATATCAAATTATTAGAACAATCATTTTTAAGTATACGCACCAATAATAAAGAAATCAAAGTTGGAACATTTACATCTTGGCTATAGATACTATTTGAATTAAAAATAATAATACATTACTAGTGATGTATCATTCATTTTAAAATAAAGTATCAATTTAAGCACAAAATCTTTGACAATGAAAATTTATTAATTATCTTTTTTTAATTTCTTCATGATGTGATAACGGATTTAATAATTTGATGCGTTAAATATTATATTTAAAGAAAAAAATGAGAAAATTATGATCATTGGTGATAAAAAAAAAATTGCTGAAAAAATAACACTGACTTTGCAACACCTTACTTTTATATATACTAATAGGATCATTTTAACGCCTGCGAAATCACTAATGCCAGGTTTCCGACTTGGGAAAAAGACAGGGAAATTTTTTTCCTCCCCTTTAACATTAGAATCCGTTGATCAAATATTTCAAACCTTCAGATAACTGATGAGTGATCCAATATCAACCCTGCTTTCAACTTAATCTATTATCACCTAAAATAATTTCATACTATACAATCTTATAATATTATATTAAAAATAAAACAACGCTCTTGGTTGACAGCATATACATGCACCTGGCAATGCTCACTTCCTTCTTCTAGAGGATACAAAATAATATTTCCATAGAGCAAGTAAAGTTACTTGCCCATATATTTTGCTATACAATTTACAGAATTATAACAGGTATCTCTGCTCTTCAACCAGCCCACCTTCTTCTTAAACAACCTCCTTGTCCTTCGGGCTACTAGCTTTCATTGTTCATCAGAAATTGGAGGGTGAGGTTTGAACGAATCCCCGTAGTAGTAATTTCCATCAAACAAATTTGCAGATTACATAAAGCATACAAAACAAGCCAAAGTGGAACATAACCTTGCAAGCTAATGCAATTAAGCATTTATACGCAATGACAGATAGACAAGCTGAATAAATAATGCGCAAATAATTGGCAATTACTACCCCATGTCTATCAGCTACATGTGATCACGGCTAAATAATCCATGCAAGGAATTGAGGATTTCATGTTCTCATGCTTTAAACAGCAATATGGCACAAACAGACATGCAGCAATCATACACAAGTGTAAGGTAGGAAAGAACTACTACCTGAACCTTCTGCTTCAAAATCAAACCTTACTTGTTTCCTTTCTCTTAGCTTCTTCGGTAGGCTTTTGCAGATATCAAAACCTATTATTTTAGTAAAGGTAGGTTAATGCTTGATCCAACATAATTTATAAATTAAATAACCCTCTTTAATTCCCAATCTCTTTCCATCTCTACCCTTATTTAATAGTTGATCATCCTGGACAATTTTCTTATTCAAACTATTCTCTTTGAAAGGCTTCCTTCCTTATCTCAACCCATACAGTTACTTTACTTAGTAACTAGTCATCTTGGTCAAAAATACTATTTCTATTTATTTTATTTTAAGGACAATGTCATGTCTCACATGCATTTGCTTTCAAGTCCACTTACTTGAGTTTCAATCAAGTAAAAAGTCCGAATGACTTTGACTGACACGTACTCATTTATAATACACATTCAATCACACATATTAACATACTTATATTCTCCTCATTGGGTTTCAATCAAGTAATCTTATCTTAAGTCTATTGAACTTGTAATTTGTCCTTGTGATAATTCACTTCCTAATTATTAATATCCTATGTAGAAACTTAAAATAACAAGATCTTCTTTCCTTTTAAACCATTACCTTTACTTTTAAAATCTAAAGAACTCGGAACAGTATTTTCTCTTAACTCTTTAACATTTTTCATTTAGGAACATGATCAAACTCAAAGTCCCAATTTCAACATCTCAATTCAAGCCTATATCCAAATGTTTATTAATTTAGTTACTAGTTATAACTTTACTATAAAACTTTCTTATTCTCCTATCCACACAAGGAATCCAAATAAACTAATTGTCACTCATCCTGAACATTCCAAAATCAACCTCAACAGCCATTCATCTTTATTTTAGCTTATAATCCTTCTATTACTTCTCTATTCAACACTTTTCGATCCTCTATAGTAGCAAATGTCAAGCTTCAAACATTCTCACCCATAATATGAAAAATTCCTTTATTTTTCTCATTTCCTAAATTCATGAAAATCACTTTTAGTAGAATTAATTCCTTTTTAATTTCAACACATCCATTCAAGCCTATCACCAAATTTTGACTAACATAATTACTGCTTCAATTTCATATTCATGTATCAATACTCTCTTAAAATTTGGACAGCAACTTTTCTCCCTTTTTATTTCCTTTAGCAACTTTAACGTCAAATCCGAATAATGTTTCTACTCAACTCCTCGATCATTTAGCAGTCCAAAGTAGTTTCTTGACATCAAGGAACATAAAAACAGCAACTTGAACACGTTTGTAAATCAGAAAATGCAATCCCAAAATCTTCCAGCAACGACGACATATATATAAATGTATCTCCCAAGTTCTAACAGCAGTAATAACCGTGTGTATACATATAATATTATACTCTTCCCAACTTACAGAAACAGAAGCTACATATACCGAAACTATATATATATATCAGTTCGGTCTCCTCTCAAAAACCAGTCGTCATCTAAACCAGCGACTATCATACACACACACACAAGTTTCGGTTCTCCCCTTTCATACCGATCCAAAATCACCATCCCACATTTAACACACCTAGCTAGATATACATATATATATATATATATATTCAGAAGTCGGCCAACACAGAACATATATATATACTACTCCTGCACGTTACCCTCAAAGTCAATAACACACATGAATATATATTTTGCATCTTCCTCGATCTCTTCCTCCAAACCAAAACCAACCTTAAACAGAAGATTTTCCCCTGTTTAGAATCAGCAGAACCAGACTCCCCCAAGCCTTTAACCCCTGTTCGGCCAAGTCAAAAACAGAGCAACCATTCGGTACACACATACACACATATACATACATACATACATACTTATTACCTCATACTAGCTTCATAACTTGACCTTGAAAATTCACTACCCAGATTTGAACAGCCATAACCAGAGGGAAGATGAATCATACAATTCGAAAATCATCACTAAACATTTCCAGACACACACCCCCTGTTCGGACAGCAGCGCAAAGACAAGGAAAAGCACATGCAAGATCAAAAACTACTTCTACCCACTTCTATCTTACCGACAAACACCATTTCACCGATCCTTTTCTTCCTTTCTTCACTTCCTCTCACTAACCAAATTCTGTCAGTCGACCTTTGCACCTTATTAAGCCACAGACCGGAGAAAACAAGAGTGGAAGGAAGTTCAGGAGGCTCACCTTAATCAAGATCGCCGGTTGCATGCAAGAAAAACTCCTTCGATCACCACCTCCGGCACTACTCCCTCTCTCGAGTTCTCTCACTGTCGCGGAGGGAAGGAAATGAAAGAATGCCACGGTGATCAGTTATGTAATGAAGAAGTGAATCAGGTGGCTAATGGAGAAGGCAGCACGTGTATTACATAGTTGCTGGACCATTTTGCCCTCCAAAATAATTATTCCTCCAATCTTATCCCTTTCCTATTTTTCTGAAATATAAGATATATCCAGAAATTAAACCAAAATATCCTGAATGGATTTTTCTTATCCATCACAACTGGTTATCCTAAAATTCTCAGATTAAATATAAATCTCTAAGTATTTTTTCCATAATTTCCATAGAAAATAAACCATTCTTCTCTTAAAATTATCTATTAAAATTATTTAAGCCATTTTTGGGGAAATACCTTTTCCAAAATGTCTCTAAACCCTAAAAATCATCATTCCATAATTTTCCCCCTTTATTTGGCAAATAAATAATTTTAATAAATTTTTCTCTTTTCTACTCATCCTAAATAATAAAATTCGGGGTGTTACAGACTTTTTCGGCGGCAACAATTATAATCGCCACAAAAAGTCTGACATTCATGGACTATTTTTATTGTGGCTACAGAAAGTCAAGTTTTAGTAACCACTTTAAAGAGTTGCCACTCAAAGTTGTCACAAAAAGTCATTTATTTTGTAGTAAAGGGTCGACCAATGGGAAATGCAGCTAGTAATTGGCGATTGTTTATTTTTCCAACAATCTCTTACGTCTTGCATAAGACTTTATTGATTTTGATTTCAATGTTACCATATATTTAATTTCTTTTACTATCATTAAAAATGATTTTCAAGTTCTATAGTATAATAATTTGCATATTATAATTGGTAAAAAAATTAGCTTCTAGTGTTTTTGATGTCGGTTTTGCTCTCCATTCATTGAGAATATGAAAACTAGAATGTTCTTTTAATGAAGATATACAATAAAGATACATTCTTCTTCGTTAACTCTTGGATACATTCAAGTTAATCACACTTTTGTTATAAAACATTTAAATTCCTTTACAACCAAAAATAAATTGAAGTACGAAGTGTTAGAGAAAAATATAAAACCTGATGAACTAAATGCAATGAGCACAAGTCTAATACTAAAAGATTAGCATATTTCATGAAGAAAAGCTCCTTGAACTTTGTAACCGCAAAAAGAAAAAAAAAAAAAAAAAAAGCTCCTTAAACTTGTAAACCATACACGATACTATGAAGTGCCTATAAAAATTAACTTTAAAGCTAACCAATTTAGTAAAACAAATTTTCTGAGGCTACGGGATTGGTAACTCTAGGTTGCAAAGAAAAATTAGCCATACATAACTTGAATTAAAACCATCTCAGCGACAAGTTCGGAATCAAAATCATAATGGAAATCAAAGAAGAAAGGGAAGGAAAAAAATGAAAGCACGAAACGCAGATGACGTCTCTGGTCCAGTTCCTCCACCTCTGCACAATTTCGTCTACGTCTCTGCTCTGATCCTTTTCCTCCTCGGCTGCTTCATCGAGCTTTCTCTGAGCAGAAGAACAGCGGCATCTTCCCTCTCCTCAGAACCAGCTTCGACGGCGCCTTCTGCGCCAGCGTCGGCGACCTCCTCTCGTCTTCAATCTCCTCCGCTGAACCAGTCGAAGACAGAGAAGATGATCGATGAGCAGTCCAAACTCCCGCCTCCTCCTAAACTCTGAAAAATCGCTCTTTCTTAGGTCTCTCCAATTCCAAATTCTCCTCTCCACAAAAACGCTGTCGTCCCTACATTCATTCAGCACCTGCAAAATTTTGCTTCTCTCAGGGCCTCCTTTCTGGCAATGAAAGCAGAAGAGAAATGAAACAAATACAGAAAGGAAAACCGAAAAGAAAATAAAATAAAAAATGAAATAAGATAAGATAATTCTTGGAAACTAAGATATTTAAAAAGCAACCTCCCAAATAATGCTCCAAAAATCATTGATAACTCTCAAAAAATCATTTCAAATATTCTTTAAATATACTCTGAATGAAGATTTATCAAACGTTCTTGGCAGCTTCACACCACCTTGGCTCCTGCCAATTATGACAGCAATGTGATAAGTACAAGTTGAAAAAAAAATGATCCTAAAAAACTAGCTTATTATGAGGGAGAAGAGAACCATTTAAACTTACAATTCACGTCACACCTGTGTGAAGTTCTCCAATATAAGACTCATTACACTAAACAACTTAAAACAGAGAACTGATTAGTTGATTGACCACATACTTCGATAAACAATTGGACACGTATAAAAATATTCTTGAATACACACACACACACACACACACACACAGCGTGGTTATAATTTTTATTAATTCTGCACCCTTCTTGTCAGTTCAATCTACCTGATTCTCAGTAGAACTCTCCGAAAGCATTTAGGAGAAGTTAGAATTTTGACGAGAAAACTTCCTCGTGAAATTGAGCTTGACACACAGGAATGGCCATGAAAATGACTTGAAGCAAACAAGAACAAAATATAGCAGCTCCATTAATTGAAACCCCCTTTTCCATGCGATAATCAAATCTTTAGTTGAATAAGCAAATTGTCAAAGATATAACAATTCCAGTCAACCATCCTTTTGGATGCAAGATGTTGCCTTACCTTAAAAGGGGATTTCTTCTCATAAAAATCTCATCGGACTGCAAAAAGTAATAAGAGACATATCAAATAACATGTGATATTAAGACTGTACACTCTTTTAGAAGGAAAGTATAACAAGAATCACAAAATGAGAAATGAGCTAAAAACCTTGATTGATGGCTGGCCCCCACTGTTCACGTTTATATAGAAGGAAAGGGTACAGGGTAACCAATATACAAGAGACTCGTATTGATGCAAAGACATATAATACAAATATCATAACCTCATTCTTATCCCACTGTAATTTCTACTATTATAAAATGATTTTATTTTCTAACTCTCTCCCTCAAACGAGACGGGGTGATACACAAACCAAGTTGGTTGCGAAAAGTAGAGAACCGAGGCAAAGTTAAAGCCTTGGTGAAATAATCAGCTACTTTGTGTGTCGACCATCAAGTGCTTTTGCCAACAGTTGATCGCGAACAAAGTGAATATCTTTTTCTATATGCTTTGTTCCAGCATGTTGGACTGGTTGGCTGCGAAGGCATTAGCACTGAGATTATCACACCAAATAATTGGAGGATGATTTAAGAAGAGACCCAGTTCAAATAATAAAGAGCATAGCCAGTTGACCTCTCCTGCAGAATCAGCTAAAGCACGGTACTCAGATTTAGGGCTTGATCTTGGCACAACTCTCTGTTTTCTAGAAGCCCAATTTACTAAAGTATTGCCCAGATACACACACACACACAGCAACCAGCCATAGACTTGCGATCATCCATATTGGTAACCTAATCTGCATCTTTAAAGCTGTCAAATGTATATTAACAAATGGTTTAATGTGAAGTCCCTAGTGATAAGTCCCTTTAAGATATCTAAGTATCCGTTTCACACCCCTTTAAAATGAACATCTATGGGTTTTGATAAAATTGGCTAAGTTTGTTAACTGAAAAGGCAATGTCAGGAAAAGTTGTTGTAAGCCATTGAAGTGCTCCAATTGCTTGTTGATATTTTGTGGCATCAATTAGTGGTTTACCATCATGAATAGCAAATTGTCTTCCCGTGACCATTGGTGTTGCTAGTAATGCAGCATCAAACATATTAAAACGCTTAAAAAGACCAAGAACATATTCAGCCTAATTAGGAGGAATACTAGAACTATCTCGTGCCACCCAAGAAATAATGCAAGGGATCCAAGTCTTTTAGAGAAAAGGGAGAATTTGGCCTGTGCACAGAAGACTTTAAATAGGATGAATTGTTCTCAGTAATCAAAATATCATCAACATAAATCAAAACGAATACTGTGAGTTTGTTAGTGTGAAGCATGAAGAGGGACATATCACTTCGAGCATTCTTGAAACCCACTGCAATAAAGTCGCACTTGATCTCTCATACCAAGTTAATGGAGCTTGTTTCAATCCATAGATCACTTTGACAGGCTTACATACATGATTTGGTCTCTTGGGATCAACAAAACCCTCTAGTTGACACATATACACATTTTCTCATAGGAATCCATTGAGAAAAGCATTGTTGATCTCCAATTGCCTTACTTCCTAATTAAATGTGACTACAATCGTAAGAACAACTCTAATGGTGGCTATTTTAACTACAGGGCTGAAAGTTTTGTTAAATCAAGACCAGGAGTTTGTTGAAAACCCTTGGCTACCAACCTAGCTTTGTGGTTCAAGAGAGAGCTATCAGCATTGAATTTCATCCTAAACACCCATCGGCAATCAATGATCTTTGAAGGGCCATCATAGGGTACGTACAAGATACCATGCTTGGTTCTATTTGAGGGCATCGAATTCACTCACCATAGCTTGTCGCCATTGAGGTGAAACTGAGGCTTCAGAAATAGTATTGGGCTCAGCTACTTGAGTTAAGGACTTTGGATGCTCAGAAGATAAAACCCAATAAAGGATTACGTGGGCTTGCAAATACCACTTTTAGCTCTAATGGTCATTGGATGCACATTAGTAATGGGTTAATCTGTCACATTAGTGGGACTACTTGAAGTAGAGAAAGATGATAAAGAGTTGCTCATCAATACAGAAGAAGAGACAAATGGTTGTGCAGTGGTGTCGTCACTCCTCAATAAGTGTTGAGGCACGAAAGTGGATGGTGAGCTTTGTTTTGGTGAGATAGTGAAGGGTGTGCTCTGTCTTGGTAAGAGAGGTGGCAAAATAGGTTGCTTAGAGGGTAAAGCTACTGTAGAATAAGGCCTAGAGTGAATGACTATAGGGAC
The DNA here is from genome assembly GCF_004799145.2 of Neltuma alba. Taxonomy (NCBI): domain Eukaryota; kingdom Viridiplantae; phylum Streptophyta; class Magnoliopsida; order Fabales; family Fabaceae; genus Neltuma; species Neltuma alba. Next base: position 41,511 of record NW_021635769.1, read on the forward strand.
CACATTTTCATTTTGAATCCCACCAAACCTATGATTTAAAAAACCTATTGCAAAGGGAAAAACTGAAGGATCAAAACCTACATGCCTTGAAATGTAAATGCGTCCAATGGAGCTCAAGCACTTATACCCCTTTTGTTAAGAAGCATAGCCAAGAAACACACAGTTTTTACTATGAAATTGAAACTTGTGATCATTGTAAGGCTTAAGCTAGACAGGGATAACACGAACACCCAAATGGTTGCAAGGATTTATAATCTAGCTCTATTTTAAAGAGTTTAAACAGAGGGGTGTCATTGTTGAGAACTGGTGTTGGGAGTCTGTAAATTAAAAATACAACAGCTTGAAAAACATCAACCCAACATGTTAAAGGCATGTGAGCTTGAGCTAAAAGATTTAAACCAGTTTCCACAATGTGCCAATGCTTGCACTCTGCACGGCCATTTTGTTGAGAAGTATATGGACAAGTATATTTTAGATTAATTACATGAGCTTGAGCAACATTAATGAAGGGCTTGTATTCTATTCCCATATCACTTTGTAGGCTCTTAATTTTAGTCCCAAATCGATTCTCAACTAAAACTTTAAACTAAAGTAGATATAACCATGTGTGACGGCTAAAATCATCAACAAAGTGGATATAAAAACAGTGCCCTTGAACAAATTGAACATGTGAGGGTTTCCAGAGATTAGTATGAATTAAATCAAGAGAAGCAGAAGCATGAGAGCTACAATTAGGAAAAGGTAAATATTTAAATTTCCCATATTGACAGGCTTTACAGAAAAGTTTGTGTCTAGACTTGATTTTCACATTACCATCATTTAATATTTGTCTCAAAACTCTATCATAAGGGTGTTCTAATTTATGATGCCATCTAACTAAATTATAAAAACATGCCTTTGGAGCAAAAGATAGCGCAACAACAAAATGAGCTTAACTAAATTAGAAAAACATGCCTCTGGAGCAAAAGATAGTGCAGCAGCAAAATGAGCTTGAGCTTGATGATGATGATCATACCTCATTGGATATATTTCTGGTCCCCCTTGAATCAACACTTGTCCTGTCACTTTGTCCTTCACAATGCAACCGTGATCAGTAAACAATACATCAACTATGTTATCTTCAATCAACCTATAAATACTCATTAATTTCTTGGTTGTAGCAAGAACTATTAGAGTATCATCCAGCTTGAGTGAAGAGGAGAACAAGGAATAGCAGTAAAGCCAACAGCTTGGATTTGAGTTTTCTCACCAGTACATGCAAGAAGATGAGACTTACAAGCTGGAAGAGTCTTATCTAAATAATCAGAAGATGGAGAAACATGGTTGTTAGCACTGCTATCCATGTACCAAGCTAAATCAAAGACGGTACTTGGTGAAGCAAAATAAGCTTGAGGAGAGAAGGCCTCTGATAGCATATTTCTGAAGTTAGTTGGTGGTTAAAAGGAACATCATAGCGATGATAATAGTTTGTAACTAGATGACCAAAATGATGACACAAGTTTAGGGGAAAGGTTGGCTTTTTGAAAGAAAATTTTGTGTAGTAAAGGAAAAGTAAAGAGTACATGAAATCATTTATCTCAAGATATTTGAATTGTCTCCTTTACCATTCTTTCAATAAGCTTAATCCGTGGCCACATTACAAGCTTATAAAGTCCCACTGATTTTAGAAGTGTGTGAAACTATTCTTCTATTGAGAGAGAGCAAAATGCTAGACATATGAAGCTCTGATGTTGGGGTTGTGTTATACTTATTGAAATGTTGCATCTAATCTTAACAATCACAGGAAAATTATATTATGACTCCTCTCTCACACACACATTTTGAAAATTGCTAGAAAGCCTGTTGTTATGTTATGGATCTTGCATTCTTCTGTATTTCACTATGTTTTTATTGAGTATATCTTGTTGAGCAACTATAAGGAAAACTTCATGCATGCCAAGTAAGTGGATAATTGATAAACTGAGTTGTTTTACTGTATGATTTACTTGAGGATGAGTAAAAGTTCAAGTTTGGGGGTGTGTTAACCTTACGAAATTCATGTTATTTCATCACATTTTCCTTTAGTTGTTACACTTCTTGCAAAAATTAATGCATATCTAGAAATACTTATGAAAGGAAAATGTGCATAGTTGATACTTGGGCTAAAGTTATGAATATTTGATTAATTGCCAATATTTTGTCCCTAGTTCATCAACTTTGGCTTTCATAATTTATCTTGCTTTGTAGGTGATTGAAGCTTGCTCATGGAGCCATTTGAAGCAAATATTAATGCCCATGAAGTTGGAGAGAAGCTTAGAAAGTCAAGACACAATGGAAAAGTCAAATAAAGAAGAGATTCAAAATAGTGAGCCGTTAGCCTCAGCCAACAGAAGTCTTTGGCTTTAGCCAACAAAGGAGGCAGAGAGAAATTGGCTGTAGCCAAGAGAAATCTTGGTTGCAGCCAACATAGAATTATTGAAGCTACGCATTTTGGAGACAACACGTGTCTTAAGGCTCCATATGCTGTATAAATCGAAGGGATGCACCATTTTCACTCATTCTGGTCTTCTGGGGTGTATTTGGGAGCTCTTTGGTGTGCTAGAGCATGGATTTTGATAGAGATTGAGTTGGGGTTCGAAGTTTGGAAGAGATTTTGGCTTCATATCTTGGTTCTTCTTCTCCATTCTCCTTTTCTTTCACATGTTCAATATTGCACTAGTTTATCTGTATCTTTTCACAGAATTTCTGAACATGTATAGCTAAACCTTTGATTCTAGGATTATCTTGAACCTTTGCATGGATTAATCCTTGATTCCTAATCTCATTTTGTGATTAATAATATACATGTGTTTATTTTACCCCTTGCTTAATGCTTCTAAGCACTTGATCACCATTTAGATGTTATGTTCATTTAAATGATACTTGAGAAGGCTAGTTTGAGTGTAGAACTTGGGTAAAATTATGTGAAAACTTGAAATTTGCTTATCGAATAGACGGTTTTGTTGGTAAGAGAGAGATATACTTGCCAACCTTACATAGTTACTTTATGATTGGAGCTTAAAATTGGGTTTTATTACTTGTAACAATAGATTGAGCAACTAATAGAATTAAACACTTATTCTTGACTTGAGAAATCTTTTACAAGTACATTTTGAATCATAGACTAACACATATTTTCCTTAAAAGCTTTTATGATAGGAGGTAAATTGAATGTTAATAAATTCAAGGGGGTTAAATAATCTTAGCTAAGTCCAATTTTATCATTGAAGTCCAAAAATCATTTGTTTTAACTAATTTCTCCTTTTAAAAATAATTTTCTTTTACTCTTGATATTTGTGTCACTCAAATTCAAGGTACTAAAAGCCGGACCGCTTAATGAACCGATTGAGACAGTGAGTTAAGGGTTAGTGGGTTAGATCAGCATCAAATCAGGATCAGATCGATCGTAATAAAAATAATATAATTCTTAACTATATAATAACAAACCAAAATAATGATATAAATTTTTAAAATAATATAAATAAGTGGCAAAAATAATAACACAGTCCTACTAAATATAACAATCTTTTTAGTTTTTTATTAATAAAAATAAATATTCTTAAAATCTTTTGATTTTAAAAAATTTATAATAAACAGAAATTTTTTAGAATAAATAATTTTTTAGACTTTTATTTTTTTTTACATCCGTTAAACTCATACAGCTATACCTATACATTAGGTATCCTTATAAACCTAGCCAACTGATGCATTGGAATATGAATTTTTTTGGTCTGCATTTATTTTTTTATTCGACTTTACAGCACTTGTTTTTTGGGAAATGACAATAAAATACCACTTGAATTCCAAAAAGACAAATAAGGGACCTGAATAGGCAAAATGACAAATAGGACACTGGGTACCAATCTGGAATTTTGATTTTTGATGTCAAAACATGTTGCAAAACCCATTGACAAAGTAATAACTCTCACTATGAAAGTTGTAAATCCCACTATTGTTTTGTAAAATTCAGCGTGGAATTGTATTGTTTTTTACAGAAAAGTTGCCTAACCCATCAAAACAGGTTGCAAAAGCCATTGAGCAAGTAGTAATTCTCATTATGAAAGTTGTAAATCCCACTATGTGTTTGTAAAATTAGGCAAAACTTGCTCGGCCCTTCAAAACAGGTTGTAAAACCCATTGACAAAGTAGTAACTCTCACTATAAAAGTTGTAAATCCCACTATGTGGATTGTAAAATTCAAAATCAAAATCCCATATTGGTACCTGATGCCTTCTTTGTCATTTTGCTTATTCAGGTCCCTTATTTGTCTTTTTGGAATTCAAGTGGTATTTTATTGTCATTTTCCCTTGTTTTTTCCCAACGCAGCAGGATTGACATTACATCTTTCCTTTTCGCCCACACGTCTGCTTCCTTCACCCTCCTTCCTTTCCAATTCCTCTTCGTTTTCTTCCCTCTTCTGTAGGCTTGCTTGGCCTTTTTTTCCTCTCTCTCTCTCTCATCAACATTTTAGTGTTCTCTGTCTCTCTCTATTAACCATTATATATCATGCTAGGTAATTTTTTCATCTTTTTTTCTTTTATTCAAGTTTCTTCTTTCTTGACATGCTTCTATCTCTATCTTCTTCAAGCTTTCTTCTTTCCTATTAGGGTGTGGCGTCACCCTTAGAACCTGGAAGGCAAAAGAAAAATTAACCCGGTGAACCCATCTTACCCAGCGAGTTACCTAGGTTACACCGATTCAAAACAGGTTAGTCCAAGTTAGTTTCTCTCCAATTTTGAACAAGAACTAAACTGGACAAGTGACCAGTTCACATATTTTCGATCCGAACTGCCCGTCCGATCTGGTTTTTAATACAATGCTCAAATTAGACAGAAGTGAGATAATCAATGCTTGATCACGTACCGTTTTGAAACCAAATCCTCATAGCAATAATACTTTTCTCATCATTTTATTACTTGTCACTATTCAAACTTGGAGTGCAAACAAAGTCTCACCCCAAGATAACGTTGCTTGATCCTCAAACTATGTTTAAAAAAATGCATGCTATTTGTGATCTAAGTGTTTGGCATTTAAGAATCGAAATTTTGAAATATATATGTTTATGTATGTATAACAATAATGAAAATATTATTATTATTTCATAAAAGCTAAAACTTAGAAGACATTACATCCTCTTATTTTTCAACGGTTTGAAAAAAAGATATGCAAGTTAAAAATCTATCTTGTAGATATATCCCTCCACCTTATATAACTTCGCCAATTATGTAGTCAAAAAGAATAATTATTCTGTAGCTTTGCCCTCACTCATCTAGGCTTGAAGGAAGCTCTGAACAATCTGCTTGCTGGGATTAGAAACCAGATCTTCCCACAAACACTTATACGCACTTCCATTTAGAGCAGCCTCAAATACCTCAGTAGCATCAATACGATTCAATCCCCAAGCAAGCTCATCATTGATGCGTTGTATCTTTGCAAGTTGCACTCGAGCCAGCGTATGAGTGTTACGTTTCATTCTCTGAATGGCGTCTTTGAGCAACTCTTGTTTGGTTTCATCGTCGACATTAGCATCGTTCTCAACTTTAAAATACTCGTGCAGTTCAGGAGCGCCGATGGCTCTTCTGATTCCAGCAGAATAATCAGCCTCAGGAAGGAAGTACTCTCTGGTCTCATCCACAAACCCTGCGTCTGCCATTTCATCGACCCTTTTGTCCAGATAGGGAAAGAGGACGTCAAGAGACACGTCGAGCCAGAGGAAGCAACAATCATATTTGGAGCGAAAGTCCAAGGTGGGATCTTCCACAAGGTATTCGAGGTAAGTGTTGGAGCCTCCGACGATGATGGGGAGGTGTCCTCGTTGGGTGATGTGTTCGATCGCAGAGATGACATGGTCGCAGAAATGGGTGGGAGAGTAGTCGAATTCGGGATCTTCGATGATTCCCAGGAGGTGGTGCGGGATTCCTCGTCGCTCAGATTCTGGGACCTTGTTTGTGATTATGTCTAGACCTTTGTAAACTTGGATCTTGTCGGCGTTGATGATTTCAGACGGGAAATGGGAACCCAGGTCAATTGAAAGCTTGGTTTTTCCTGTTCCAGTTGATCCCATGATGAACGCAACCTTCTTCTTGTTGTAAGCAGCCATTTGTTCTTCTTCACAGCTGAAAAGCAAACTAACAACATAATAAAAGTTTATTTAATATAATATGAAGTATGTACTACGACCCACACACACACATATAATGAAAATGATATTAGTTAAAGGCTGGAAATGCCTAAAATTTTTTGTTCAATTTTAAGCATTCCATGCGATGCACACAAAACGAAGTTGAAGAAAACAATTGACAGTTAAAAAAACTCAAAAATTATTTTACTATATTGATATTTCTCCATATTGTACGAAATGAAATTGATCTGAAAACAGCATTTCCTCAACAGAGAGGAAATTTCATTTCACAAAACCGATATATATATATATATAATCTTCTCGTATAACTAAAATAGAAATCAAGTATGATGAACAAGACCAATCACCTGAAAGACTTCAGATGAAATCCTCTGAGATGAGGAAGAGAGATCAAAGAGCTCCTAATTGTGTGTTCTAACATTTCGATGGGCCTGTATTTATACATGCACCGCCATACCTCCAAATTAATGAGTTAAGAATATGCATTGTACATGAAATATAGTGTGAGATCCACCATTAATTACCATACAATGTTCCTATTCAACTTTTGAAAAGTAAAAGAATAAATATAACATATTTACTTTTTCCTTTGCGAAATTATATAGCTGAACAAAGGAAAACCCTCGTAAGAAAAAAAATTAAGCTTGTGGGGTGAAGAAACTAAACGTTTCGTTCATTTAATTCAGAAAGAGTCCTACAATTATCTCGGGTTTGGATCCTCTCAGAGCGTGCGGTAAAGTCGTGAAATGAATGAATGAATTAAAACATATTTACTAAAATCATGATAACCTTTTTTAAGAGCTTGATATAAATTAAGAGCATGTTTCGAGCGAATTCGCTCAACCGAATCAATCCAAAATTAAACGAAGCTTATTGATTTTGATTTTAATGTTTGTTACTATTTATGCAGACATAATTGTATTTCTATTTGAAAGTAATTTTCAAGTTCTACAAGTTGAATATTTGAATTGAGAAAATTAGTTTGTACATTGCTTTCTACATGGGTTTTGGTTGTCATACGTTCATAATACAAATAAAAGAAACTTGTTTTGCTGAAGGTGTGTATATTCACATTAATTACAGAATCTGGGATTCTAATACATTATTTACTTTTAATTGTGATTAAGATTATAATATTGACCTAGAAGAAACACCACGTACTAAATGCATCGGATATTAAAGATTGTAAGCTCTGACATTAAAGGATCAATCGTATGATTTTGATCATAACAAAATTATAAATTGAATGGTTTCTAATATATTTGATTTGATGCATTGCATAAGACTTTTATATTATAACACAAAATCGTTGTTAATATCTTAATGCATGGGATTGTATGTTTTAACGCGGTTGAGGCATGAATAAAACAATCACTATTTGACACTGGAAAATGGATGTTGCTGATTATTAATTGAGAAGATCGAAGGACCTTCACCTCAAAAGGAACATTTTAAAATATATAATTATATGTAATTCTTTTTTATGTTAATAGGGCATATTAACATCTCAATCAATAATTTTTCCGCCAAGATCAAAATTATTAAAGAGTAAAACGATTACAACATTTTTTTTCAAAAAACAAAATTAAAGCTCATTTGGTCCTAGATGACCAAGTGGGCCATACGAGACAGAGAACATAAAGAAAACCGAAACAAAGACCCATAACAAGAGACACAAACAAAGAAACATAAGAGCCCAAGGAAAAATTTTTGTATGAACTTGGTCATAGGAAGCATTTAGTTTTGCCCCGAGTGTTTAGACTGTAAGCTGTGTAGCAAAATACTTCACGAGTGATCAAGGCTTAAATTCCATGTTTAGTGTCCCACAGCATTTCGAATATGATTACCTTCAACAACAGAAAAAGCTATGCGTAGCTTAAAAAAATAGTTAGATTCTATCAACGACTAGTTGCCTCAGTAAAAATGTCACCTGTCATGTTTAGATGAGATTTTATATTTGAATTCGGGATTGACATGTTTGTACGTACGCATATATTTAATTTTATATATTAAAAAAATAGTAGTAGTTGTTGTTGGACTCAGAATGAGAGATAAAGCTAAAACATAAAACAAGACATTACATGAGGCAGTTCTGGCGGAGACCCTTGGGACAATCGTCCCAAAGATCATCAAACCCATTAACTTATGAGAATATATAATGCTGTCAAACAATCGGAACCAAAGGTAGCGGGCTTCGAATCATTGGTACGTGAGTACTTGAATTATTGTTGATCATTCATAAGTATGCTGGAGATATTAAAGTCAGTTAAGATCGTAGCTTAGTTTGTTGAGATCACAAATTAGTGTTAGGATTTATAAAAGGGTCTATAATACTACTTCCGGTTCTTAATATAAGAGCTTGTTTGACTTTTATTTTTGTACTAAATATAAAACCTCAATTCACTTTCTCTTTTATATTTATCCATTTTTTCCTAAGATGATCATTGTAATAATGGTAATTCTAGCCAATACACTTGATTAATAAGGATACTTTAGGAAAGACAATCTTATTTATCACAAATAACCAACTTAACTAATTTCTTTAATGTATTCAAATTAGTCAACTAGCTCTTATACTAGAGACCGGAGGTAGTATGTTTAATTAGTTGTTAAGGATAGTTGTGTCCTCATCTAGATGGTACGCAACATGGTCCCCATATCTCTTTATGTTCATACCCCCCCCCCCCCAAAAAAAGAGTAAAAACTCACGAGTAGTAAATAATCCTGCAGGCAAACTCACCAAACCGTTGATTTGCAGAGGATTATCAAGATTTAATCAAACGCTAGATAACGCAAAACTATGAGATTTCTGAGGATAAGACCAAGAACCCGTCCAATAGCTAGTT